>NW_026907180.1:75000-88465 GCF_033978795.1 Nerophis ophidion | reverse complement strand
GCAGCTGAGGCTCCAGCGACCCCAAAAAGGGACAAGCGGTAGGAAATGGATGGATGACTAATGTAATGACATGTAATGTATCTTTGTGAGTTTTACTACAAACCTTATCTTTTGTAAGGTTTGTAAGGACAAACTCTTTTTTTTTTACTCTATATGACATAACTGTCATACTCAACATGAGTTATTTAAACTTATTTCCTAAACCAAACATGCATAATGCTAATAATGTTAGGAATAATGTATCTTTGAGTTTTACTTGAAACATATGATTTTTTAAGGGTTGAAAACACAAGCTAGTATAACTGTCATACTCAATAGGACAGTTATTTAAACATAATTCTTAAACCAAACATGTAAAATTGCTAATAATGCGTGAAATAATGTATCTTTGAGTTTTACTAGAAACAATATCTTTTGTAAGGATTGTAAAGATACTAATTAGTCGTTTTACTCACTATGACAGTTAGTTAAATATAATTCCTAAACCAAACATGCAAAATGGCCATTAATGCCTGAAATCATGTGTCTTTGAATTTTACGAGAAACTTTATATTTTTGTAAGGTTTGTAAAGAAAAAATGTGTTTCACTCAATATGAAAGTATAACTGTCATACTTAATATGACAGTGATTTAAACAAAATTCCAAAACCAACATGCGTCATGACTAATAATGCCTGAAATAATGTATCTTTGTGAATTTTACTCGAAATATATGATTTTTTAAGGCTTGCAAACATAATGTAGTATAACTGTCGTACTCAATATGACATTAAGATAAACATCATTCATAAACCAAACTTGTAAAATGGCTAATAATGCCTGAATAATGTATATTTGAGTTTTACCCACAAAAAAACATGAGATTTTGTGAGGTTTGCGAATATAAAAATTTGTGTTTTACTCAATATGACAGTAATGTTCTTAGAATCCTGAGAATGCAAAAAAGCAATACAAAAATATTCAAACATAACTTAAACCAAAATGCAAAATCTCTACAAATGCCTGGAATAATGCACAAACCCCGTTTCCATATGAGTTGGGAAATTGTGTTAGATGTAAATACAAACGGAATACAATGATTTGCACATCCTTTTCAACCCTTATTCAATTGAATGCACTACATAGACAAGATATTTGATGTTCAAACTCATAAACTTTTTTTTTTTCTTGCAAAAAATATTTAACTTAGAATTTCATGGCTGCAACACGTGCCAAAGTAGTTGGGAAAGGGCATGTTCACCACTCTGTTACATCACCTTTTCTTTTAACAACACTCAATAAATGTTTGGGAACTGAGGAAACTAATTGTTGAAGCTTTGAAAGTGGAATTCTTTCCCATTCTTGTTTAATGTAGAGCTTCAGTCGTTCAACAGTCCGGGCTCTCCGCTGTCGTATTTTACGCTTCATAATGCTCCGCAAATTTTCGATGGGAGACCGATCTGGACTGCAGGCGGGCCAGGAAAGTACCCGCACTCTTTTTTTACGAAGCCACACTGTTGTAACACATGTCTTGCTGAAATAAGCAGGGGCGTCCATGATAACATTGCTTGGATGACAACATATGTTGCTCCAAAACCTGTATGGACAATTCAGCATTAATGGTGCCTTCACAGATGTGTAAGTTACCCATGCTTTGGACACTAATACAACATCATACCTTCACAGATACTGGCTTTTGAACTTTGCACCTATAACAATCCGAATGGTTATTTTCCTCTTTGTTCTGGAGGACACCACGCCCTCTGTTTCCAAATATAATTTGAAATGTGGACTCGTCAGACCACAGAACATCTTTCCACTTTGCATCAGTCCATCTTAGGTGAGCACGGGCCCAGCCAAGCCGGCGGCATTTAAGGATATTGTTGATAAATGGGTTTGGCTTTGCATAGTATAGTTTTAATTTGCACTTACAGATGTAGCGACCAACTGTAGTTACTGATAGTGGTTTTATGAAGTGTTCCTGAGCCCATGTGGTGATATCCTTTAAACACTGATGTCGGTTTTTGATGCAGTACCACCTGTGGGATCAAAAGTCTGTAATATCATCGCTTACGTGCAGTGATTTCTCCAGATTCTCTGAACTTTTTGATGATTTTACGGACCATAGATGCTAAAATCCCTAAATTCCTTGCAATAGCTCGTTGAGAAATGTTGTTCTAAAAGTGTTCGACAATTTGCTCACAAAGTGGTGACCCTCACCCCATCCTTGTTTGTAAATTACTTAGCATTTCATGGAAGCTGCTTTTATACCCAATCATGGCACCTACCTGTTCCGAATTAGCCTGTACACCTGTGGGATGTTCCATATAAGTGTTTGATGAGCATTCCTCAAGTTAATCAGTTTTTATTGCCACCTTTCTCAACTTCTTTGTCACGTGTTGCTGGCATCAAATTCTAAAGTTAATGATTATTAAAAAAAAAAAAAAGTTTATCAGTTTGAACATCAAATATGTTGTCTTTGTAGCACATTCAACTGAATATGAGTTAAAAAGGATTTGCAAATCATTGTATTCTGTTTATATTTACATCCAACACAATTTCCCAACTCATATGGAAACAGGGTTTGTATTTTTGGGAGTTTTATTAGAAAACATTTTTTTGTAAAATTTGCAATGACAAAAACTATTTGTCCCCCCCCCCCACTGCACTTTATGATCTTTTCCAACATTCTAAAGTGAAAATTACTGAGTATGATAAATATACACTGTATGTGCATAAAGCCCTTACAGTATTTATACATTGTATTATTGTGTTTGCATGTATGCAGATGACCTATGCATTGGATGTCCTAAAGTCCTTTGCATTTCGTGACGTGGTGCAAGGACGCGTCGCCATCAAGGAGTGTGCGACAACAACGATCAAATCCAAAGTAACAAATCGGCGCTAACAATCGGCCATGCCCCCGCCACTTCTCAACAATGTTTTCGTCTTCCTGCTGACGGCTGGAAATGTCCAACCAGCGAAAGGTGAGCTTTTCTTCACCATCTTATCTCATCACCACATGCATCATGTTGTGCCTGAACACTAGACGACACGGAGCAAGACTGCTGCGAGAGAGACAAGAGGAGGGGGGCAGAAGGGAGTCATAACGCACGACAGGGTGGAAACAGGAAGGGAGGGTGCAAACCCAAAACAAGAACTACAATAAGACATCAAAAAGTGAGGCCTCACAACCGCATAGCAAACCCCATGCATGGCGGTAATCATGGCAGCCGATCAAAGTCCCGCCCTCTTCCGGCCCAGCAAGACCAAATAGATCAGCACAGACGCCCTCCTGACGCCCACCCTGTTCAGATGGCGGTCCTCTCTCGACCTACCTCGGACCCTCTGCTCATCATCCTGCCTCTACGGGCATGTCTGCTCATCGTGATCCTGGTGGTGTTGATCCTGGTGTTGCGACACCGCAGAGAGAAGCAGGCTAGGATGCGCCTCCTGCACGAGATTGCTGCTGTGCAGTCACCCCGCTTCTTACGGCCAGCTGCCCTGCCTCTCCCAGGGCACCCAAAGACCCCAGGAGGCGGACTCTGGCTCCAGGGATGACCTTTTGGGGACAGTCTGAAGATGAGGCTACAAATAGTGATGAGAATATTAGAGGTTAGGAAAGAGAACACTTTCGGAAGAAATTTGTTACCAGCCATTTCGGTGGAGTTCAAGTCCTCTGCTGGCTTTTCTGGGGGTTCCTGTCGCTGGCCGGCCTGGCTGCGTTGGGCCGGTGGGCCCTGGTTCCCTGGGCGCCACACTTGCTGTTTGTGGGTTGGGCTCTCTGGGTGGCTGGGGCCGTACTCTGGCTCCCACGCACACTGGGTGTCAAATATATTTTACATACAAATACACATATACTCACACACACGCACCGTTATTCATAAATACATACATATAGAGGTACCTATGCTCAGTACATACCTATATACTCAAAGTTCATACATACACACGCACATTCACGGTACAAACATACATATACACATACTGTACGTATACATTCACTGTAAAAACATTCATATACACAGTCTGTACACATACAAAATACACTCATGCACATAATCACGTATCATCAAACATTAACGTTGTTGCCCTAGGGGAAACTGGGTAACACATGGCACACTGACAAAACTTAACCTATTGTTACTATAACAATCTACAAGATTAACATAGGTTGCCTCTCTCTCTTCCCTATTTTTTTTTTTGATTGATTGATACTTTTATTAGTAGATTGCACAGTTCAGTACATATTCCATACAATTGACCACTAAATGGTAACACCCGAATAAATTTTTCAACTTGTTGAAGTCAGGGTCCACGTTAATCAATTCATGGTAACATATCTTCTCTATCTTTCAGTATTCCTTTTTTTTTATCTGTAATTATGTGTAAAGTGAAGTTAATTATTTTTATGTAGTGCATTTCTGTAGTGACTCAAAGCGCTTTACATGGTGAAACCCAATATCTAAGTTAAAAAAGTTAAAGTACCATTGATTGTCACACACACACTAGATGTGGTGAAATTATTCTCTGCATTTGACTCATCACCCTTGATCACCCCCTCGGAGGTGAGGGGAGCAGTGGGCTGCAGCGGTACCGTGCCCGGGAATCATTTATGGTGATTTAACCCCCAATTCCAACCCTTAATGCTGAGTGCCAAGCAGGGAGATAATGGGTCGCATTTTTTTATAGTCTTTGGTATGACTCGGCCGGGGTTTGAACTCACGACCTACCGATCTCAGGGCGGACACTCTAACCACTAGGCCACTGAGTAGGTTGGTAAGTTACATTTAAACCAGTGTGGGTGGCACTGGGAGAATGTGGGTAAAGTGTCTTGCCCAAGGACGGCAGTAACTAGGATGGCAGAAGCGGGGATCGGACCTGGAACCCTCAAGTTGCTGGCACGGCCGCTCTGCCAATCGAGCTATACCGCCCCGGTATAGGGGTGGAATAGCTATATCATTACATATATGTGTTGATGCATTTGAACAACTGAATTGGTGATAAAAGGGGAAAATTACTGGTATTGTTCATCAATAGTGCTATTTATATTGGTATTTGTAATGCTCCAGTTGTAGTGTAAAAATGCTCATTGTCATTTCTGTATTACTATTTATAACTGCTTCTTTGCTATCACTTTTACCATCATTTATACATATTGTATGTGCTGGTGTTGTGCTATTGTTGTTGTTTTTGTTGTGTTTGCTGTTGTTTTTGTCTCTCTGTCTAATCCCCCCTCTTGTCACCACAATTTCCCCGTCTTCCATTTTTTCCTTTTTTATCCCCTACTGCTCCGGCCCGGCTGCAGTAGGGGATATCCTACACTTCTCTTTTGTAAAGTAAATCTGAACAGCCGATATGGGCATCTACATCAACTATATGATCTGCTCGAGAAGCTGGACAGGACAAAACGAAACAAAAACAAAAAAAAAAAAAAAAAAGAGTTCAAGTCTTCTCGTCGATCTAAGCCCCTCACACTTAAAGACAACATTGGGTTTGATTGATCGGAATCAAATACAAACTGTGCCTTAGAGATGTGCACTATTTACTGCTGTATAGGAGGCATATATACTATGAAAGATTTCAAGGCTTAATCTGTTTTGATTTAACCATATTTTAAGAAACACAATCAATATGAAACTACAAACGTAACTTTGGCAAATGACAGGTCAATTGTAATCGAGCATTTGTAAAGGCAGAATGTCTGCACTGGATTGTGCCTAATTAAGCGTCCTGTAGGCTAAATTCAGAATTTGTTGAGGCAGTACGCGATCAATTGCTTGCTTGTTTTTAATGTCCTTTGCTATGTCTTATTGCTTTGTCTTATTGCGTCTCCAGAACTTCCTTGGCTTTGCGAACTTATAGCCAGTTCATCCGGAACTACAATCAAATGGTCGCACCCCTCACGAGACTCACATCTCCGTCTGTCCCATTCACTTGGACTGCAGAGGCTGATGCGGCTTTCAAGGAGCTTAAGAGACGTTTTACCACAGCCTCTGTCCTGATTCACCATGACCCCTCACGGCAGTTTATCGTGGAAGTTGATCCCTCAAAGTCTGGAGTGGAGGCTGTAGTATCCCAGTGTTCTGCAGATGACCAGAAGCTCCATCCTATCGCGTTCTTCTCTTATCGGCTAGAACCTGCTGAGAGCAATTGTGATGTAGGTAACAGATGCTGGCTGTCAAACTCGCTCTGGAAGAATGGAGGCACTGGGTTGAGGGAGAAGAACACCCCTTCATCATCTGGACAGACCATTAAAAACCTGGTCTGTCCAGGTGCCCCAATTCCCGTCAGGCCCAGGTGGCTTTGTATTTTGGTCGATTCTGCTTCACACTGACCTACTGTCCAGGATCCGGCAACGTCAAGCCGGATGCCCTATCACGTCAGTTTACTTCAGAGGGTCCCACCAGTCTTGAGCCTATCCTTCCGGCATCTTGTGTGGTGGCCGCAGTGACTTGGGAGATTGAGTCGTTGGTCCAAAGGGCTCAGCAAGACCAACCAGACATGGGTAATGGTACTGATAACCGCCTCATTGTGCCCGACGCTGTACATCCATAGAAAACGTGTTCTTCTATGGGCACACACATCCCTATTTGCCTGCCACCCAGGAGTTGGCCATGACGCTCCTCAAGTGACACCTTTGGTGGCCTACCATGAATGCTGATATCCGTGCCTTTGTGTCTGCCTGTACTCTGTGTGCCTGTGGAAAATCCTCCCTAGTCCATCCCTTGCCAGTTCCAAGCTGCCCTTGGTCTCATATTTCACTGGACTTTGTCACTGGCCTCCCACCTTCTCAGGGAAATTCTATTATCCTCACTACAGTGGACAGAAACAACCAACTCGGGTTGGCTGTTTCCAGGGATGTGGGGAGTTTGAGTAGAGCCACAAAATGCACCGATTTGGAGAATCTGTCCACTATAGTGAGGATAACAGAATTTCCCTGAGAAGGCGGGAGGCCAGTGACAAAGTCCAGTGTAGGTTCCATCTTCATGGAATTCCTGCAGGTGTGGTCTCGGATAGAGGGCCTCAGTTTACATCGGAGGTTTGGAAGGCTTTCTGTCGTGCCATTCGATCCACTGTGAGTCTGACTTCGAGTTATCACACTCAGTCTAATGGGTAAACGGAACGGGTAAATCAAGACCTATAAGTGTCCCTCTGATGTGTCATTGCTAAGAACCCCTCCTCCTGGAGCACCAACCCGGTATGGGTTGAGTACGCCCACGACTCATTGCCCTGTGCAGCCACTGGAGTGTCACCATTTGAGGTATGCTGTTAAGGCGAAGACGGGTGGAAGGAGACGGCACAACAGTGGAAGTCCAACTCAATTATTTATTGAGTAATTAATAATTACGTGGGATGTGTATGCTACTATGTGTTTGAGTGTGAACTATGTGCTGGAATTAACATATGGAAATACCGTAAGGAATGTTGTCGTGCGTGTTGGATGGTGGCGTCCAAAACCAGAGGGAGAAAGCAAAAGCAATCTGGTGTCCTAGCGTGGTCGTGGCGCAGGAGAGAGCGTCCAAAGTCCAGGCAATGTGTCGGGGATCCAGGAGAGCAAATCAGGGTTCCAGAGAGGATGGCAGCAGGAATGGAGACAGAGTCTGTGGGAGGAAGGACAGACGAAGGAGATCACAAACAAGGCAGGAGGGAAACGAGCACAGGAATAAATCGCTGTTGAGAGTCAGATATGTGAGGCTTACTGCAAGCAATAGCAACGTTCCAACGACGAGGATTCAGCGGCGGGAATCTTTATTCTGTCGTCCGTAATCACTGCCAGGTGTCTTGATTGATGATCGTCTCCAGCTGTGTGTGTGAGTGGTCCGAGCTGCGCACATGGGGGCGTGTCTGGATGTGGCGCGTGTGGACGCACTCAGAGTGGAGCCGCCGAGTGCTGGATGCTTAGGTTACCTACCTCCATTGTTTCCTGCTGAGGAGGGTGACGTCTCTGTACCTTCAGTCCAGGCTCAGATGCGGAGTTGCCGCAAGGTGTGGAAAGATGCTTGTGCTGCCCTACTCCTCCTGTACACCAGCTAGGTCTGCTTTCCTCTAGAGACCTTCCCCTGAAGGTGGACTCAAAGTAACTTGTATGTTGGCCTTTATGAAATCGTTTCCATCATCAATCCAATAATAGTAAAACTCAAATTACCTGCACGCTGGATGATCCATCCCAACTGAAGCCTGTTTTGACCAGCCCACCGTCTCCCCTTGACTCGCCACCCCTGTGTCATCGACGACCACCCATCCTACACGGTCCGGAAGCTGCTGGATGTGCGCCGTTGAGGTAGAGGTCTGCAATACCTGCTGGACTGGGTGGGGTATTGATCTGAGGAGTGTTGCTGGGTGCCACACAGCTTCATCCTGGACCCTTCCCTCATCTTGGCTTTTCACCGCAGTCACCCGGGCAAGCCTGGGGGATTACCTGGAGGCGTTCCTTGTATGGGGGGCAGGGGGGGGGGGGCACTGTCACAAATTCTGTTTGTCTCTGTGTGTGTCTTTGGGAGCATGGGTGTGTTTTGAGCGTAGGCTTGGTTCCAGCTCTCAGCCTGGCACAGCTGATCCCAGCACCCTAATCACTCACCTGCCTGCCATCAACTCATCACCTGCAGCCTACAAATGTTTGGACTTCACTCGGCGCAATCTCCAGATCGTTTATCTTTCTTCATGTGGTAACGCTTCTCGCCAGTTTGTCCTACAATTCAAGTACTTTTTATAATGTTGCGAATCTGCCTTTTGTGTTTTTGGGTTCTTCATTTATCCCTGTTTTCCTCTGCCAACAGTTTCCTACCTGCCGTGTGTGCCTGCCTCAGCCTGCTCTTCTGGACCGCAAAGCCAAGGACTACGAACTCCCTCCTTTCCTTCTGGTTTTATTAATAATAACCCATGAACTTCAATTCAGCTTGTCTTTTCTGCATTTGGGTCCACCAGTTTAACCAACCTTGACAATTACAAGTGTTACTGGTAGTTCAATAAGTTTTAACATGTTAAGAATTTCCTCCTCAATTGTTTCCTTTACAAGTAAATATTTATTTTTCAATAAAAATTCAACATGCACATGCTTGATTTGATACAAATTTAAGTTTTGTTGAGCCCGTCAAGAAACATCAATGACCATTTCATTAGCCAACAGACCTTACACTTTTGTCCCAAACACATTCGATTGACACCTGGGTTTGCAACCTTTCCAAATCAGAAACTTTTATAGACCACGCTAAACAAACTTTCCAAATCAGAAACTTTTAGACCACGCTAAACATGCCTCCGTCTGCAAACCATGTCTCTTTATACGAATGTTTCATTCAGTCATTAATTTTGTGTCAAGTCTGCAGGCAACAAGCAGGGCACAGCATCTTACGGGAGGGAGGCAGAGTCCTCCACGTCATTTGGTGCCCAGGACACTACTCATAATTTCTCAGCACTTTAGCATGTGTGCCTTTTGTGTTTTTTCCTCTTTTGATAAGTTTTATCCATTTTGATAATCCAATGTGAGTCCCAAAAAGACAAACAGATCATTGTGGGGGAAAAAGAAGGGAATTGCTGTGTAGTAAAAAAAAAAAAAAGATTATTTGCAAAGTGTACATTTATGGTGCTCCTAAGTATGGAAAAAACGACAAGCACAGCAAGTTTTAATTGTGATGAGACAAGACTTTTCTGTAAAAATTATGCCAAAGTAGACTATTTAAAAACGGAGACAAGACCAATCTCTCGTTCAGCAGCGCCTCTTTCAAGGCCACCCACCCGTTCGTCTGTCTGTCTGCTGCTTTCTCGTTAACTCCTACTTCATTGATGTTAATGTAAATTACAGGGATCTTACTTGTTTATTATTGTAGCAACAGGGTTGTTAAAGGCCTACTGAAACCCACTACTACCGACCGACCACGCAGTCTGATAGTTTATATATCAATGATGAAATCTTAACATTGCAACACATGCCAATACGACCTTTTTAGTTTACTAAATTGCAATTTTATATTTCGCGTGATGTATCCTGTTGAAAACGTTGCGGTATGATGACGTGTATAACGACGCGTGCGTTTGACGTTGTAGCGGACATTTTTTTCTTGCCCGATCCAAGCTATAAGTAGTCTGCTTTAATCGCATAATTACACAGTAATGCTGAATCTTTTGCAATTTGTTCAATTAATAATGGAGAAGTCAAAGTAGAAAGATGGAGGTGGGAAGCGATGTATTGCATCTGCCTTTAGCATCACAAACACAGCCGGTGTTTCTTTGTTTAAAATTCCCGAAGGTGAAGCTTTACTATGGAACAGAGCGGTCAGGCGAACATGGTTCCCGACCACATGTCAACCGGCAGGTTTCGATGAGAAATTTGTGGTAATAAGTCGGCTCTTACTGGAGACATGAGCGGAGCTTGCGTCCTCCTGCTGCTGCGTGGGTTCCCTCAGAAACACTGGCGGTCACCACACCCGTGGCCACACCCTTCCGACTTTCAGATACCATATAATCTCACTAAAACACCAGTAACACATTAAGCAGATAAGAGATTTTCCAGAATTGTCCTAGTAAATGTGTCTAATAACATCTGAATCGCTCCCACTGCACTCGCCTATTTTTTTTTTTTTTTTTTAACTTTTTATTTTTATTTTATTTTTCTAGTCCTTCACTGTTATTATCCTCATCCACAAATCTTTCATCCTCGCTCAAATTATTGGGGAAATTGTCGCTTTCTCGGTCCGAATTGCTCTAGCTGCTGGTGGCTATGATTGTAAACAATGTGAGGATGTGAGGAGCTCTACAACCAGTGACGTCACGCGCACATCGTCTGCTACTTCCGGTACAGGCAAGGCTTTTTTATTAGTGACCAAAAGTTGCAAACTTTATCGCCGATGTTCTCTACTAAATCCTTTCAGCAAAAATAGGGCAATATCGCAAAATGATCAAGTATGACACAGAATGGACCTGCTATCCCCGTTTAAATAAGAAAATCTAATTTCAGTAGGCCTTTAATGTTAACAATTTGTGATTTATGATCGTTTGTGATGGCACCATAGTGACGTGGGTGTGTGTGTGTGTGTAGGCAGAGCAGTGCATTCAGGACAGTTCAGTTTGTTTTGGCTTGTTGATAAAGAGAAAGTTGATCCATCAACCCCTTGTTATGTTAAAACTTAGTGTACCACATTCACTATTATATGATATTTTGGCGAAGCTGGAACCTATTATTCATATATACATACAAACTTTTCAATTTAAGTACCCTATGCAAGAACCAATTAAACCAAGCCGTACAATATTTTGTCTGTAAAATTACATTTACAGTAGAACTTTGATTTACAAACTCAATTGGTACCAAGTCAAATGCTCTTAAGGGGTCTACAGTAGGCTTTGTGTGGCCCTAAACAAGATTTTGTGTCCCCATTTTGTTATTTAATATTACTTGTTTAGTTTTTTTATGACTCTTAAAGGCCTACTGAAACCCACTACTACCCACGACGCAATGATGAAATATTAACATTGCAACACATGCCAATACGGCCTTTTTAGTTTACTAAATTGCAATTTTAAATTTCCCGGGAGTTTCGTCTTGAAAACGTCGTATAATGATGACGTGTACGCAAGACGTCACGTGTTTTTAGGAAATAT
Source organism: Nerophis ophidion (assembly GCF_033978795.1). Classification (NCBI taxonomy): domain Eukaryota; kingdom Metazoa; phylum Chordata; class Actinopteri; order Syngnathiformes; family Syngnathidae; genus Nerophis; species Nerophis ophidion. The sequence continues at coordinate 76,885 of NW_026907180.1, read as the reverse complement.
GAGCGCTGCACACACACACAGCTAAATGTCGTCTGCTTTAACGGCATAATTATACAGTATTTTGGAGAACTGTCTTGCTGAATCTTTTTCTATTTGTTCAATTAATATTGGAGAAGTCAAAGTAGCAAGATGGAGTTGGGAAGCTTTAGCCTTTAGCCACACAAACACACGGGGATTCCTTGTTTAAAATTCCTGGAGGTGAAAATTTACTATGGATCAGAGCGCGGTCAAGAGAACATGAAACACGACGGAATGTCAACCTGCAGGTTTCGGTGAGAAAATTGTGGTTAAAAAGTCGCTTCTTACCGGAGAAAAGCTGAGCTTGCCCTGTCCACACCTGCCGTCGACTCCCATGAGACACTGTGCCTCAAGACACCCGTGGACGTACACCTCCGACTATCAGGTACTATTTAACTCACTAAAACACTAGCAACACAATAGAAAGATAAGGGATTACCAGAATTATCCTACTAAATGTGTCTAAAAACATCGGAATCTGTCCCAATGCAATAGCGTTTTTTTTTTTTTAACTTCTATTTTTTTATTTTATTTTTTTTTCTAGTCCGTCGCTATCAATATCCTCAAACACAAATCTTTCATCCTCGCTTAAATTAATGGGGAAATTGTCGTTTTCTCGGTCCGAATAGCACTTTTTGTTGGAGGCTCCCATTATAAACAATGTGAATATGTGAGGAGCCCCCACACGTGTGACGTCATCGTCTGCGACTTATGGTAGAGGCAGGGCTTTTCTCTTAACACCAAAAGTTGCGAACTTTATCGTGGATGTTGTTTTCTAAATCCTTTCAGCAAAAATATGGCAATATCGCGAAATGATCAAGTATGACACATAGAATGGACCTGCTATCTCCGTTTAAATAAGAAAATCTCATTTCAGTAGGCCTTTAAAGCACTTACCCTACACTAACAACCACACAAGTTAATTTTTTTGGGTTGGTTAAATTTTACAAAACAATTTTGACAAATTTAACATATGGAAGCCAGAATGTAAGTTTCAATAATCATACACGGTGTCATTATTCACTTGAACATGATTGTAAATCTGTCAAGTAGGTTCATCTTTAGAGGGAAAAAATTATCATCAAACATTATAATTAATATTAGTTTGTCTACTGGAGGTTTAGACGTTCTCACTCTAAAAAAGATTGCTTAAACACACCACAATTTTTTGCTATGAGATGTCTGGCTTTCTCCCACGTCCAAAATACATGCACATGGGAATATGTAGCGGTAGAAAAAATAGATGGATGGGTGGAGATGCAAAAGTGAAACTTCAGCATAACTTTGTTCAATGCGTCCACAAATAAATGTATTATATATTTACTTTTCTTCTGTCACCTTTTCCGGGTTAACAAATGTTTGCACACTCTGTGTGAATGCAGGGCTGTTAAGCAATTTATTTGCAACAAATGGTCAACAAGTGAGTGTATATTTGACCTGGTTCTACAGGCTGCTTTCTTTGGTTATGTATATGTTTCTGAAAAGCAAGATGTTGATTATAAACAGTAAACTGATTAATAATGGAACATTGTTAAAGGCAGGAAAACTGAAAGGAAGCAGGTCGGAGGAAGCGGCAGGGCTAAATAATAAAGAAACTGTCATCTGACCTACTGTGAATGCTGGTGTCAGGTATCAGCCACTGGAAACACTATCAGATATTTCCTTTGGAGCATATACAACACAATCATATAAAAGCTGACATGAAATCACCTTATTTTTTGGACTATATGTCGCAGTTTTTTTCATAGTTGGCCAGGGGTGCGACCTATACTCAGGAGCGACTTATGTGTGAAATTAGTAGCACATTACCGTAAAATATCAAAGAATATTATTTAGCAAATAATATTATTTAGCTCCTTCACGTAAG
>NW_026907180.1:40000-72500 GCF_033978795.1 Nerophis ophidion | reverse complement strand
ACTTTATAATTTAAGATCACATGTTTTCTTATTGGTACCTGTTTTTGTGTATTTTGGATCTATGTAAGTCCCGAAAATTTGAAATCAAACCATGGAGGCGTAGCGGAGATATTTATAAAGCAATGTTGCCCTCCTTCATACTTCCTCCAAACAAGCCCCATTTGTAACGTCTGCGGATATCTCCATATGTGGTAATGTTTAGCCCAAAGAGCTTTGCCCGAGTCTGCCATTGTAGTCCGACATTGTCGTTAATAAGTTCCTTCTCTTTCTCTATCCTCTTTTTGTGGAGCAGACAAGCTCACACATGCACATGCATCATCAGCTGTTGCTATTTCAAATACAAAGTAGCGTTTAGTTGTAACTTTTATCTATCAGTAGATTCAATATGAAAGTGCTAAAAACTACAACATGGCTGACTAGGAGCAGATGCAATCGATGTGGAGGCACATAAATATGACCGCTCACAACACACCGCATTTTGAAAACATAATGTATGCAGAATTACAATTACTATTACATGTTATGTAGAACACAAGTAAATGTTTGAAATGTGGGAAAAAAATCATATTATCACCCCTTTAAGGGGCTATCCATCCATCCATCTTCTTCCGCTCATCCAATGTCAGGTCACGGCGGCAGTAGAGCCCAGACTTCCCTCTCCCCAGCCACTTCGTTCAGATCCCAAAGCGTTCCCAGGCCAGCCGGGAGACAAAGTCTTCCCAACGTGTCCTGGGTCTTCCCCGTGGCCTCCTACCGGTCGGAAGTTCCCTAAACACTTCCCGAGGGAGGCGTTTGGGTGGCATCCTGATCAGATGCCCGAACCATCTCATGCAGCGGCTTTACTTTGAGCTCCTTCCGGATGGCAGAGCTTCTCACCCTTTCTCTAAGGGAGTGTCCCGCCACCCGGCGGAGGAAATTACTTCCGGCTGCTTGTACCCGTAATCTTGTCCTTTCGGTCATAACCCAAAGCTCATGACCATAGGTGAGGATGGGAACGCATATCGACCGGTAAATAGAGCGCTTTGCCTTACGGCCAGCTCCTTCCTCAAAACAATGGATCGATACAGTGTCCGCATTACTGAAGACATCACACCACACATCGATCTCACAATCCATTCTTCTCTCACTCGTGAACAAGACTCCTCCACTTGCGGCAGGGTCTCCTCCCTAACCCGGAGATGGCACTCCACCCTTTTCCGGGCGAGAACCATGGACTTGGTGCTAATTCTCATTCCAGTCACTTCACACTCGGCTGTGAACCGATCCAGTCAGAGCTTAAGATCCTGGTCAGATGAAGCCATCAGGACCACATCATATGCAAAAAGCAGAGACCTAATCCTGCAGCCACCAAACCGGGTCACCTCAACGCCCCTGACTGCGCCTAGAAATTCTGTCCATAAAAGTTATGAACAGAATCTGTGACAAAGGGCAGCCCTGTCGGAGTCCAACCCTCACTGGTCAGTGTCCGATTAACTGCTGGCAATGTGGACCAAGCTCTAACACTGATCGTACAGGGAGCGGACCGCCACAATCAGACAGTTCGATACCCCATACTCTCTGAGCAGTCCCCACAGGACTTCCAGGGGGACATGGCGGAATGCCTTGTCCAAGTCCACAAAGTACATGTAGACTGGTTGGGCAAACTCCCATGCACCCTCAAGGACCCTGCCTAGAGTTCTTCCTGAATCCGAGGGTCGACTATCCGCTGTAGCCTCCTCTCCAGTACAACTGAATAGACCTTACCGTGAAGGCTGAGGAGTGGGATCCCACGATAGTAGGAGAGCCCACCACATATTCCCCAGGAACTACTTCCTCATAGGAAGACGTCTTGGTGGGATTAAGGAGGTCATCAAAATATTCCCTCCACCAATCCACAACATCCACAGTCGAGGTCAGCAGAACACCATCCTCACCATACACGGTGTTGACAGTGCACTGCTTCCCCTTCCTGAGGTGGCGGATGGTGGTCCAGAATCCCTTCGAAGGCGTCCAGAAGTTGTTTTCCATGGCTTCCCTGAACTCCTTCCATGTCAGAGTTTTTGCCTCCAGGACCCCTGAAGCCGCACACGCTTTGCCTGTCAGCACCTGTCCGCTGCCTCGGGAGTCCTATGAGCCAAAAGAACCCAATGGGACTCTTTCTTCAGCTTGACGGCATCCCTCACCGCTAGTGTCCACCAGCAGGTTCTTGAATTACCGCCACGACAGGCACCAACTACCTTGCGGACCCAGCTTCAATCAGCCACCTCGACAATAGAGGTGCAGAACATGGTCCACACGGACTCAATGTCCAACACCTCCCATGTGATATGTTCAAAGTTCTTCCGGATCAAAGTTCTTCCGGAGGTGGGAATTGAAACTCTCTCTGAGAGGAGACTCTGCTAAACGTTCCCAGCAGACCCTTACAATGTGTTTGGGCCTGCCAAGTGTGTCCGGCATCCTCCCCCACCATCGCAGCCAACTAACCACCAGGTGGTGATTGGTAGAAAGCTCCGCCCTTCTCTTCACCCGAGTGTCTAAAACATGAGGCCGCAAATCCAATGACACAACTACAAAGTCGATCATGGAATTGCGGCCTAAGGTGTCCTGGTGCCAAGTGCACATAAGGACACCCTTATGTTTGAAAATGGTGTTTGTTATGGACAATCTGTTATGAGCACAAAAGTCCATTAGCAAAACACCAGTCGGGTTCAGATCCGGGCTGCCATTCTTCCCAATCACGCCTCTCCAGGTTTCACTCGGGGGAGCACTTTCCAGTACTCCCTAAAAGGGTGGGTACTCTGAATTAGGGCTGGGCGATATAGCCTTTTTTTTATATCTCAAATTTTTAGGCCATATCGATATATATCTCGATATTTTACCTTAGCTTTGAATTAACACTTGATACATATAATCACAGCAGTATGATGATTGTATGTTTCTACATTAAAACATTCTTCTTCATACTGCATTAATATATGCTAATTTTAAACTTTCATGCAGAAAAGGAAATCACAACTAAGTCAATTGACCAAAAGTGTATTTATTCAACAGTTATTAAGCAGTGGCACAAAAATTCATGTCATTTCCAAAACAGAAAGTGCAAGATTGTCAGAGAAATTTTAAGTTTCAAATAAAAATTAGCTGCATAATAGGAAATCAAATAGTGTTCATCCTTCGCTATGTGGTAGGTTACTACAGGCGTTATTAAATTCAATTTATTTCATACGGTATTGATGTGGAAAAGTTTGCCTTGGCTTTTTGATGGTGTGGGCGTGTGGCACCGAACGGACATGTTGATATGCGAAGTAAGCGCTCTTCACTCTCTAGCAGGTGACTTCAAATGATATATAGATAGATAGATAGATAGATAGATAGATAGATAGATAGATAGATAGATAGATAGATAGATAGATAGATAGATAGATAGATAGATAGATAGATAGATAGATAGATGGATAGATAGATAGATAGATAGATAGATAGTACTTTATTTTTTACTTCAGTATCTAGCAATCAATCAATCAATATTTACTTATATAGCCCTAAATCACTAGTGTCTCAAAGGGCTGCACAAACCACAACACAAATAACTACGACATCCTCGGTAGGCCCACATAAGGGCAAGGAAAACTCACACCCAGTGGGACGTCGGTGACAATGATGACCGAGTGGGACGTCGGTGACAATGATGACTATGAGAACCTTGGAGAGGACGAAAGCAATGGATGTCGAGCGGGTCTAACATGATACTGTGAAAGTTCAATCCATAATGGATCCAACACAGCCACGAGAGTCCAGTCCAAAGCGGATCCAACACAGCAGCGAGAGTCCCATTCACAGCGGAGCCAGCAGGAAACCATCCCAAGCGGAGGCGGATCAGCAGCGCAGAGATGACCCCAGCCGATACACAGGCAAGCAGTACATGGCCACCGGATCGGACCCCCTCCACAAGGGAGAGTGGGACATAGGAGAAAAAGAAAAGAAACGGCAGATCAACTGGTCTAAAAAGGGAGTCTATCTAAAGGCTAGAGTATACAAATTAGTTTTAAGGTGAGACTTAAATGCTTCTACTAAGGTGGCATCTCGAACTGTTCCCGGGAGGGCATTCCAGAGTACTGGAGCCCGAAATGAAAACGCCCTATAGCCCGCAGACTTTTTTGGGGCTTTGGGAATCACTAATAAGCCGGAGTCCTTTGAACGCAGATTTCTTGCCGGGACATATGGTACAATACAATCGGCAAGATAGGATGGAGCTAGACCGCGTAATATTTTATACGTAAGTCGTAAAAAATTAAAGTCACATCTTAAGTGCACAGGAAGCCAGTGCAGGTGAGCCATTATAGGCGTAATGTGATCAAACTTTCTTGTTCTTGTCAAAAGTCTATAGCAGCCGCATTTTGTACCAACTGTAATCTTTTAATGCTAGACATGGGGAGACCCGAATATAATACGTTACAGTAATTTCACGCCGATAATATAATTATAATGGGGGACTTTAATATCCATATATTACGGCGTGGCGCAGTGGGGGAGTGGCCGTGCGCAACCCGAGGGTCACTGGTTCAAATCCCACCTAGAACCAACCTCGTCACGTCCGTTGTGTAATGAGCAAGACACTTCACCCTTGCTCCTGATGGGTGCTGGTTGGCGCCTTGCATGGCAGCTCCCTCCATCAGTGTGTGAATGTGTGTGTGAATGGGTAAATGTGGAAGTAGTGTCAAAGCGCTTTGAGTACTTTGAAGGTAGAAAAGCGCTATACAAGTACAACCCATTTATCATTTATATGAATACCCCATTGGACCCACCGTGCGTGGCGCTCCAGACTATAATTGATAGCTGTGGTCTTACACAAATAATAAATGAACCGACGCATCGCAGCGGTAATACGATAGACCTAGTGCTTGTCAGAGGTATCACCGTCTCCAAAGTTATGATACTCCCATATACTAAAGTAATGTCCGATCATTACCTTATAAAATTCGAAGTTCAGACTCATGTTCGGCAAGCTAATAATAATAATAACTGCTATAGCAGCCGCAACATTAATGCTGCCACAACGACGACTCTTGCGGACCTACTGCCCTCGGTAATGGCACCGTTCCCAAAGTATGTGGGCTCTATTGATAACCTCACTAACAACTTTAACAACGCCCTGCGCGAAACCATTGATAGTATAGCACCGCTGAAGTTAAAAAAGGCTCCAAAAAGGCGTACGCCATGGTTTACTGAAGAAACTAGAGCTCAGAAATGATTATGTAGAAAGCTGGAACGCAAATGGCGCACGACTAAACTTGAGGTGCACCATCAAGCATGGAGTGATAGTTTAATAACTTATAAACGCATGCTTACCTTAGCTAAAACTAATTATTACTCAAATCTCATCCGCATTAATAAAAACGATCCAAAATTTTTGTTTAGTACAATAGCATCGCTAACCCAACAAGGGACTCCTTCCAGTAGCTCCACCCATTCGGCAGATGACTTTAGGAAGTTCTTTAATAAGAAAATTGAACTTATTAGAAAGGAGATTAAAGACAATGCGTCCCAGCTACAACGGGGTTATAGTAACACAGATACGATTGTATATACGGCGGATACTGCAAATATCCAAAATAGTTTCTCTCGTTTTGATGAAATAACATTAGAAGGATTGTTACAACGTGTAAATGGAATAAAACAAACAACATGTTTACTTGACCCACTTCCTGGGAAACTTATCAAGGAGCTTTTTGTATTATTAGGTCCATCAGTGCTAAATATTATAAACTTATCACTTTCCTCGGGCACTGTTCCCGTTGCATTCAAAAAAGCGGTTATTCATCCTCTCTTTAAAAGACCTAACCTCGATCCTGACCTCATGGTAAACTACCGACCGGTGTCTCACCTTCCCTTTATTTCGAAAATCCTCGAAAAAATTGTTGCAAAGCAGCTAAATGAGCACTTAGCGTTTAACAATCTATGTGAAACCTTTCAATCCGGTTTCAGGGCAAATCACTCGACTGAGACAGCCCTCGCAAAACTGACTAATGATCTATTGCTAACGATGGACTCTGATGCGTCATCTATGTTGCTGCTCCTCGATCTTAGCGCTGCATTCGATACCGTCGATCATAATATTTTATTAGAGCGTATCAAAATACGAATTGGTATGTCATACTCAGCCCTGTCATGGTTTAACTCTTATCTTACTGATAGGATGCAGTGCGTCTCCTATAACAGTGTGACCTCGGACTATGTTAAGGTAACGTGTGGAGTTCCCCAGGGTTCGGTCCTTGGCCCTGTACTCTTCAGCATCTACATGCTGCCGCTAGGTGACGTCATACGCAAATACGGTATTAGCTTTCACTGTTATGCTGATGACACCCAACTTTACATGCCCCTAAAGCTGACCAACACGCCGGACTGTAGTCAGTTGGAAGCGTGTCTTAATGAAATTAAACAATGGATGTCCGCTAACTTTTTGCAACTTAATGCCAAAAAAACGGAAATGCTGATTATCGGTCCTGCTAGACACCGACCTCTATTTAATAATACAACTTTAACATTTGACAACCAAATAATAAAACAAGGTGACTCTGTAAAAAATCTGGGTATTATCTTCGACCCTACTCTCTCCTTTGAGTCACACATTAAAAGCGTTACTAAAACGGCCTTCTTTCATCTCCGTAATATCGCTAAAATTCGCTCCATTTTGTCCACTAAAGACGCCGAGATCATTATCCATGCGTTTGTTACGTCTCGTCTCGATTACTGTAACGTATTATTTTCGGGTCTCCCCATGTCTAGCATTAAAAGATTACAGTTGGTACAAAATGCGGCTGCTAGACTTTTGACAAGAACAAGAAAGTTTGACCATATTACGCCTGTACTGGCTCACCTGCACTGGCTTCCTGTGCACTTAAGATGTGACTTTAAGGTTTTACTACTTACGTATAAAATACTACACGGTCTAGCTCCAGCCTATCTTGCCGATTGTATTGTACCGTATGTCCCGGCAAGAAATCTGCGTTCAAAAGACTCCGGCTTATTAGTGATTCCTAGAGCTCAAAAAAAGTCTGCGGGCTATAGAGCGTTTTCCGTTCGGGCTCCAGTACTCTGGAATGCCCTCCCGGTAACAGTTTGAGATGCTACCTCAGTAGAAGCATTTAAGTCTCATCTTAAAACTCATCTGTATACTCTAGCCTTTAAATAGACCTCCTTTTTAGACCAGTTGATCTGCCGCTTCTTTTCTTTCTCCTATGTCCCCCCCTCCCTTGTGGAGGGGGTCCGGTCCGATGACCATGGATGAAGTACTGACTGTCCAGACTCGAGACCCAGGATGGACCGCTCGTCGGGACCCAGGATGGACCGCTCGCCTGTATCGGTTGGGGACATCTCTACGCTGCTGATCCGCTTGAGATGGTTTCCTGTGGACGGGACTCTCACTGCTGTCTTGGAGCCACTATGGATTGAACTTTCACAGTATCATGTTAGACCCGCTCGACATCCATTGCTTTCGGTCCCCTAGAGGGGGGGGGTTGCCCACATCTGAGGTCCTCTCCAAGGTTTCTCATAGTCAGCATTGTCACTGGCGTCCCACTGAATGTGAATTCTCCCTGCCCACTGGGTGTGAGTTTTCCTTGCCCTTTTGTGGGTTCTTCCGAGGATGTTGTAGTCGTAATGATTTGCGCAGTCCTTTGAGACATTTGTGATTTGGGGCTATATAAATAAACATTGATTGATTGATTGATTGAATCGAGGCGAGACGTAACAAACGCATGGATAATGATATCAGCGTCTTTAGTGGACAGAATGGAGCGAATTTTAGCGATATTACGGAGACAAAAGAAGGCCGTTTAAGTAACGCTTTTAATGTGTGGCTCAAAGGAGAGAGTTGGGTCGAAGATAATACCCAGATTCTTTACCGAGTCGCCTTGTTTACCTGTTTGGTTGTCAAATGTTAAAGTTGTATTATTAAATAGAGGTCGGTGTCTAGCAGGACCGATAATCAGCATTTCCGTTTTTTGGCGTTGAGTTGCAAAAAGTTAGCGGACATCCATTGTTTAATTTCATTAAGACACGCCTCCAGCTGACTACAATCCGGCGTGTTGGTCAGCTTTAGGGGCATGTAGAGTTGGGTGTCATCAGCATAACAGTGAAAGCTAACACCGTATTTGCGTATAATGTCACCTAGCGGCAGCATGTAGATGCTGAAGAGTGCAGGGCCAAGGACCGAAGCCTGGGGAACTCCACACGTTACCTTAACGTAGTCCGAGGTCACATTGTTATGGGAGATGCACTGCATCTTATCAGTAAGATAAGAGTTAAACCAAGACAGGGCTAAGTCTGACATACCAATTCGTCTTTTGATACGTTCTAATAAAATATTATGATCGACAGTATCGAAAGCAGCGCTAAGATCGAGAAGCAGCAACATTGATGACGCATCAGAATCCATCGTTAGCAATAGATCATTAGTCATTTTTGCAAGGGCTGTCTCCGTAAAGTGATTTGCCCTGAAACCGTATTGAAAGTTTTCACATAGATTGTTAGACGCTAAGTGTTCATTTAATTGCTCCGCAACAACTTTTTCGAGGATTTTTTAAATAAAGGGAAGGTGAGACACCGATCGGTAGTTTACCATGAGGTCAGGATCGAGGTTAGGTCTTTTAAGGAGAGGATGAATAACCGCTTTTTTGAATGCTAGGGGAACAGTGCCAGAGGAAAGTGATAAGTTTATAATATTTAGCACTGATGGACCTAATAATACAAAGAGCTCCTTGATAAGTTACCCAGCAAGAGGGTCAAGTAAACATGTTGTTTGTTTTATTCCATTTACACGTTGTAACAATTCCTCTAATGTTATTTCCTCAAAACGAGAGAAACTATTTTGGAGGGCAGTATCCGCCGTATATGCAATCATATCTGTGTTAATAGAACCCAGTTGTAGCTTGGACGCATTGACTTTAATCTCCTTTCTAATGACTTCACTTTTCTTATTAAAGAATTGCATAAAGTCATCAGCTGAGTGGGTAAAGCTACTGGAAGGGGTCCCCTGTTGGGTTAGCGATGCTACCATACTAAACAAAAATTTAGGATCATTTTTATTACGGTGGATGAGACAAAGTATGTAAGCATGCTAAAGGTAAGCATGCTTACCTTTAGCTAAGGTAAGCATGCGTTTATAAGTTATTAAACTATCACTCCATGCTTGTTGGTGCACCTCAAGTTTAGTCGTGCGCCATTTGCGTTCCCGCTTTCTACATAATAATTTCTGAGCTCTAGTTTCTTCTGTAAACCACGGGGTACGCTTTTTTGTAGCCTTTTTTAACTTTAGCGGTGCTATGTTATCAATGGTTTCGCGCAGGGCGTCGTTAAAGTTGTTAGTGAGGTTATCAATAGAGCCCACATACTTTGGGAATGGTGCCATTACCGAGGGCAGTAGGTCAGCAATAGTTGTTGTTGTGGCCGTATTAATGTTGCAGCTGCTATAGCAGTTATTATTATTATTAGTTTGAAGAACAAGCGTCTGAACCTTTTATAAGGTAATGCTCAAATTTTATAAGGTAATGATCGGACAATACTTTAGTATACGGGAGTATCGTAACTTTGGAAACGGTGATACCCGTGACAAGCACGAGGTCTATCGTATTACCATTGCGATGCGTGGGTTCATTTATTATTTGTGCAAGACCACAGCTATCAATTATAATCTGGAGCGCTACGCACGGTGGATATTAAAGTCCCCCATTATAATTATATTATCGGTGTGCGTCACTAAATCGGCAACGAACTCTGAGAATTCATTGATAAAGTCCGAATAGGGCCCTGGGGGGCGGTAGATAACAGCCAGGTGTAGAGGCAGCGGTGTGACAGACCTCATAGTAAGCACCTCAAACGATTTATATTTATTATTTATGTTAGGACTAAGGTTAAAGTTTTTGTTGTATATTAGTACGACCCCCCCACCCCTTTTAAGGGGACGGGCAATACGCGCATGTGTAAAGTTAGGAAGACATGCCTCATTTAGCGCAAAAAAGTCGTCTGGTTTAAGCCAGGTTTCGCTGAGACCGATGACGTTAAGATTGTTGTCTCTGATGATATCATTAACTAACAACGTTTTGGGAGACAATGATCTTATGTTTAAAAAAACTATATTATAGGTAGTGTGCTGTTTTAGGGATTTTTTGATCAAGTTATCCGTAGTGGCAATATTAATAATGTTGTGTTTATTATGCCCAGTGCATTTAGTATAATTACGACCATATCTAGGAATTGATACGACGGGAATTTTCCGATTGTTTGTTTGTTGCTTGTATAAACTGAACGTATCATGGTTTGCCACCTCAGTAGAACGCATGTCTAACTCTGAAACAATCAAAGCAGAAAAAACTTGTTCTAATTTAAGTGACTCCTTACCCAGACCAGTAGTCTCGCATCTTCCATTTAAATCCGGCTTCAGGATGGAGGGAAGTGGTGTTCTGTGGGGATTAGCCTTTAGCTTTGTTTTTAGCCCCGCTCGGCATCCGCGTTTCCGATCACACCGCTGGCGTCTCCTCCGTAGGCGGCCCAAGCTGGTACTATACTCCGCTGCTTCACAGGCCGCTAGATGTATCCGCCGAAGTATTCCCGTGCTAGTTAGCAGGTCTAGCAAGCACGCGTCTATCAGTCCAAAACAGCCCGATCTGTCCACATTCAGAAGTGTCTGGCGGTCGTAAGTGATCACAGAGTGACCACGATGTGAGCCAGCCATGAAGTTTGCAGAATTGTCCGGTATTTCTGCCAAATGTTCCATCTTTAGCAAGAGCTCCGCGATGTTGCAGCCCGTCAGGGCCCCGCCATCTTGAAGTAGAGTTCCTTCAGGAAAATTAAAAATGCTACATATTAGCCATAATGCTACTTTTTGTAGCAAGGCTTGTGCCGCATGCTTGACTTATTACGGTTGTCTGTTCGACATATTCCCACTAGAAGCCAAACCATCGCCAGACTATGGACCCCCTGCTGTTTTTTTTAGGAATTAATTATTCCTTCATTCGTTCGCACCGTCTTTTTTTCGTATTACCACTCGCACGGCTTCGCTAGCATTACAGCTAACGTTACCAAAGCTGCTACCTCTCTGCTCCGCGAGTGCGTATACGTATGTTATGTATGACGTGACAGTATGTGACCTATGTAAGAAGGTGCGCTTACTGCCTGTGAGAAGGAGAGACAGGAAAGAGCAAGGAGAGCATGCAGTGTCATTCCCGCAGCTAAAAGCAACTGCGTGAGAATGTATACTCGAATATCACGATATGGTCATTTTCTATATCGCACAGAGACAAACCCGTGATATATCGAGTATATCGATATATACTACTCTGAACTGCTGTTTGGTGCGTCAGCACAAACAACAGTCAGGACCCGTCCCCCCAACCGAAGGCACAGGGAAGTTACCCTCTCGTCCACCGGGTTGAACTCCAACGTGCAGGCTTTGCACCCCAGCCCGTCGCCTCTCACTGCGTACAGCGCCAGTGTGGAAGAGAGTCCAGTCCCTCTCGAGAGAACTGGTTCCACAGCCCTTGCCGTGCGTCGAAGTGATATCCAGCCGGAACTTCTTACAAACCCCGTTTCCATATGAGTTGGGAAATTGTGTAAGATGTAAATATAAACGGAATACAATGATTTGCAAATCATTTTCAACCCATATTCAGTTGAATATGCTACAAAGACAACATATTTGATGTTCAAACTGATAAACATTTTTATTTTGCAAATAATCATAAACTTTAGAATTTGATGCCAGTAACACGTGACAAAGAAGTTGGAAAAGATGGCAATGAATACTGATAAAGTTGAAGAATGCTCATCAAACACTTATTTGGACATCCCACAGGTGTGCAGGCTAATTGGGGACAGGTGGGTGCCATGATTGGGTATAAAAACAGCTTCCCAAAAAATGCTCAGTCTTTCACAAGAAAGGATGGGGCGAGGTATACCCCTTTGTCCACAACGGCGTGAGCAAATAGTCAAACAGTTTAAGAACAACCTTTCTCAAAATGCAATTGCAAGAAATTTAGGGATTTCAACATCTACGGTCCATAATATCATCAAAAGGTTCAGAGAATCTGGAGAAATCACTCCACATAAGCTGCATGGCCGGAAATCAACATTGAATGACCATGACCTTCGATCCCTCAGACGGCCCTGTATGAAAAACCGACATCAATCTGGGCTCAGGAAAACCTCAGAAAACCACTGTCACTAAATACAGTTTGTCGCTACATCTGTAAGTGCAAGTTAAAGCTCTACCATGCAAAGCGAAAGCCATTTATCAACAACACCCAGAAACGCCGCCAGCTTTGCTGGGCCTAAGCTCATCTAAGATGGACTGATGCAAAGTGGAAAAGTGTTCTGTGGTTTGACGAGTCCACATTTAAATTTTTGGGGGGAAATTCTGGACGTTGTGTCCTCCGGATCAAAGAGGTAAAGAACCATCCGGATTGTTCTAGGCACAAAGATGCAAAGCCAGCATCTGTGATGGTATGGGGTGTATTAGTGGCCAAGGCATGGGTAACTTACATATCTGTGAAGGCACCATAAATGCTGAAAGGTACATACAGGTTTTGGAGCAACATATGTTGCTGTCCAAGCAACGTTATCATGGATGCCCCTGCTTATTTCAGCAAGAAAATGCCAAGCTAGGTGTTACAACAGTGTGGCTTTGTAGTAAAAGAGTGCGGGTACTAGACTGGTCTGCCTGCAGTCCAAACCTGTCTCTGATCGAAAATGTGTGGCGCATTATGAAGCGTAAAATACGACAGCGGAGACCCCGGACTGTTGAACGACTGAAGCTCTACATAAAACAAGAATGGGAAAAGATTCCACTTTCAAAGTTTCAACAATTAATTTCCTCAGTTCCCAACGTTTATTGAGTGTTGTTAAAAGAAAAGGTGATGTAACACAGTGGTTAACATGCCCTTTCCCAACTACTTTGGCATGTGTTGCAGCCATTAAATTCTAAGTTAATTATTATTTGGAAAAAAAAATCAAGTTTATGAGTTTGAACATCAAATATCTTGTATTTGTAGTGCATTCAATTGAATATGGGTTGAAAAGGATTTGCAAATCATTGTATTCCGTTTATATTTACATATAACACAATTTCCCAACTCATATGAAAACAGGGTTTGTACTTCGCGCACTAGCTCAGGCTCCCCCCCAGCGAGGTGACATTCTACGTCCCAAGAGCTAGCTTATGTAGCCGAGGATGGAACCGGCAAGTGCCCTGCATTCGGCTGCCGCCCCGCTCACATTGCACCCGACCTCTATGGCCTCTTTGGGCTGTGAACGACCTGGCCACATGGAGAGAGGCCCGGCCACCAGGCGCTCACCATCGTGCCCCAACTCCTGGCCTGGCTCCAGAGATGGGCCCCGGTGACCCGCGTCCGGGCAAGGGAAAAGTGTTGTATTTCCTTTAAACAAAATAAATTGATGTGTTTTGGTTTCCGCGTTTTTTTAGTGATGTTTGTTTTTTTATATATATATATATACAATCAAATCCACTTTATAGCACAATTCAAAAAAACAATAGACGTTTCACAAAGTGGTGCATAGACGTTGAGGCATACAGAACAGGCCAAAAAGTTTGGACACACCTTCTCATTCAATGCATTTTTTTTACTGTCATGACTATTTACATTGTAGATTGTCACTGAAGGAATCAGAACTATGACTGAACACATGTGGAGTTATGTACTTAACAAAAAAGGTGAAATATCTGAAAACTTGTTTTATATTCTAGTTTCTTATAAATAGCCACCCTTTGCTCTGATTACTGTTTTTCATACTCTTGGCATTCTCTCAATAAACTTCAAGAGGTAGTCACCTGAAATGGTTTTCACGTCACAGGTGTCATAGTTTTGATGCCTTCAGTGACCATCTACAATGTAAAAAGTCATGAAAACAAAGAAAACGCATTGAAATGAGAAGATGTGTCCAAACTTTTGGCCTGTACTGTACATACTCGGAGAGTCAATAATATAAAACCTCCATCCATCCATTTTCTACTGCTTTCTTCCCTTCGGGGTCGCGGGGGGCGCTGGAGCCTATCTCAGCTACAATCGGGCGGAAGGCGGGGTAAACCCTGGACAAGTCGCCACCTCATCGCAGTAATATAAAACATTTAACTATAAAATAATAAATACATAAAATACATCAGAGGAAAATAATATTTAACTAAAATCTCACAACTCTTATGCTGTTTTAAAAACCAAAGAGTAAAAATGTGTTTTAAGACGTGATTTAAAACTCATTAAAGAGGGAGCCGTCTGAATAACAATAAGGATATTGTTCCAAAGTTTTGGAGCCACAACAGAAAATGCAAGATGGATTTTAAACAGGTTTTTGGTATGACAAGAAGAAACTGATCAGCTGACCTCAGAAAACTCATAGGGGTGTACATTTTTAAAATGTATGAAATTGTGGTGCTAACCCGTTAAGAGATTTAAAAACAAACAACAATATTCTAAAATGAATTCTAAAATGAACTAGGACCCATTGAAGGGATGCTAAAATGGGAGTAATGTGTTCAAGTGCCAGTTAAAAGGCGTGCAGCAGCATTTTGGACTAACTACAATCGAGCGATTAAAGCCTGGTTCATTCCAACGTCAAGGGAGTTGCAGTAGTCCAAGTGTGATGAAATAAAAGCATAGATTACCCGCTCCAAGTCTATAAAAGAAAAAACGGATAAAATTTTTGCTAAATGTCTTAGCTCAGTGGTCCCCAACGGCTCGATTGGTACTCGATTGGTACCGGGCCGCAGAAGAATTGTTTATTATTATTATTTATTTATTTTTTTTTTTTTTTTATCAAATCAACATAAAAAACACAAGATACACTTACAATTAGTGCACCAACCCAAAAAAACCTCATGACTAAACAAACAAACAACAACAACAAAAAAACGCCGGGCCGCAGGACAAATTATCACGCGTTGACCGGTCCGCAGCTACAAAAAGGTTGGGGACCACTGTCTTAGATGATAAAAACTAGATCGTACAACGGAGGTAATCCCCTGTTCCAATTTAAAATCATTGTCAAACTTACAAACCCCGTTTCCATATGAGTTGAGAAATTGTGTTAGATGTAAATATAAACGGAATAAAGTGATTTGCAAATCATTTCCAACCCACATTCAGTTGAATATGCTACAAAGACAACATATTTGATGTTCAATCTGATAAACTTTTTTTTTTTGCAAATAATCATTAACTTTAGAATTTGATGCCAGCAACACGTGACAAAGAAGTTGGGAAAAGTGGCAATAAATACTGATAAAGTTGAGGAATGCTCATCATACACTTATTTGGAACAACCCACAGGTGTGCAGGCTAATTGGGAACAGGTGGGTGCCATGATTGGGTATAAAAACAGCTTCCCAAAAAATGGTCAGTCTTTCACATTGTCATTGTCATGTCATTTGCCGTCATGCCCTAAAAATTGTCATTGTCATTGCCGTCGCGTCAGTTGCTGCGGTTGCAGTGGTTAAATTTGAGCCCTGCATAAACTAATATCATCATAAATGACGTTCTGTAAAATTTGAATGCAAAAAAAATATTTATTTGAAAAATATTTCTACTCTTCTATCTTTGTCACATCCAAGAAATACGTTTTAAGACTGCTACGAGTCTGTTAAACAAAACTCCCCACAAAGACGCTCCCTTCGACAAAGAATGACCAACTTTCTGCCTACTAAACAGCAACTGGCTATGAAACAACAAAACTGTTTGCGAGCATAACATGGATATTTCCAGCCCTGATGCAAATTTAGCAGCAGAAAGGGCTAAATTTGCATCAAGTTAAACAGATCTGTAATTACAAAAAAACTCTCGCCAGAAGTTAGATAAACTGAAGCTTTGACAAAGATTGGAAATAGATTCCAAGTACAAATATATCTATTTATCACGAGGCCATTAAGAAGCTATGTTACAGAAAGGAATACCTTGCCAATAACAAGATCTGATTGGTCAGTTACAGCTCATGTTATTCTATTCTGTGAAATGTCTTTTATGTTGCACGATTGCAACAAGAAAAAAATTCTAGTTTGTGAACCGGTTCTCAAACACTGGCAATAAAAACTATTCTGATTCTGATTCTGATTCTGATTCTGATTCTGAGCTTGTTAAGCTAGCTAAACAGACGTGCCCATGAAACTTCTCTGTCTCTTCAAAGAAATGAAGAACAGACTTTCTTCCTTACCCACTGCTGAGTAATGTCAATGTCTGGTGACTCAAATTTTGAGGGAAGCAGAACATTTGGAGCAAAGATGAAGAATGGAAAATTAAGAGGAACTACATTGAAGTTCTAACTTTGACACAGAGACCTTTGTGAGCGAAACAACTGAGGTATACTTTTCTCATTCTAATACACGCACACACACACACCGGCACACACACGCACGCAGACACACACACACACACATACACACACACACACACACACAAACCATGTCTACACAAAATAATGAAATAAACTTGGACTTTGCACCTCTGGCTGCCAAGGCGATTAGCGGCCGGTAATCTGAACTGTGTTCTTTGTACTATTGGCTGGTGGGAAACGTCTCTATCTCTTCTCTGCAAACTCGAGTACCAACAGGAAGGAGAGAAAGAGGTAGAGGGAAAAAGAGGAGGAGGGGAAAACTAATCCAGATACTGCTCTATTTTGCATTCCTGCTGTCCCAGGGAAACATAGGACAAAAGGCCCTGGAATCTGGGCTCATTCAAATCAGATGTTAGTCTTTGGACCTGAGGGATGATACTGTACAGCTACATTTAGGTCAGCAGGGTTTTACACTGGCCCTTTTTGCAATATTGCGCTGCATGGAAAAAAAACTGCCAAATGCAAACATTTCATGTTACTTTTTGTCATGACTACACCACCCATTATTAGTTGTAGTTGCAGATTCTGCATTTTGCTGATGAGCTGATCGGTGCTACTGTAAAACCAAACGTTTTATAAGAAAGCAAAACTTGATATTTGTAAAAGTCTCTCTTTGTAACTCAATCAAAAACATGTTTGGGCCTGAGATAATCAGTTTTCATATCTGCTATGGAGGGTTTAGCAAAAGGTGTTGGGGAAGAGAGACAATTTGCTGGATATTTAGCAGCATAACTGGAAAACTGTGAAACCGATTTCTGTGAATCATTGGAACAGGTTCTAATGCTGGCCAAGAAATTGTTTGAGTGGATTTAACTATCATTCGCAGCGTCACAGTGCTCAGGTTGTATCCCATGTGAACTATAGAGATTTGCTTAAAGTGATGGTCTACCTTACGAGAGAGTTCATGGCTGGTGCTCAATTCGTGATGCTAGGTGCTTACACACGTCACAGCTATTAACAGAATTTCAAGGTCCTTAGGAAAAATTGCTATACGTCAAGTTACTCAAAACACGATTTTTGCTTTTTAAAAATTAAATCCGCTTTGTGCAGCTAAAATGGATTGAATCAAAAAAAATATGAATGACAATAAAAACAAAAAAAGAAGCCACACAATTGTGTGCTGCATTCAAAGGATTCTTTAAATGTTGATAGCCTTTGTGTGCTATTACCACATCATCAACTTTTAAATGTAACTTCCCAGGATGCAATTCCTAAATTTGGAGATGAAAAGTCTGGTCCACACAAAACAGCTAACGAGCTTCTTCTCCCTTAGCTGGGATTACCGCTACTCCCAACTTCTGACCATTCAAATTGACCTCAGACCTCTCAAATATACAAACAGTGGTACTTCCCAATTACTTCTCTTACATTTAGTAATATGCTAGCCACTAAGCTAGATGCAAATAATTAATCTGTTTTTCTGCTGTTAATTCGTTCCGCATGCAAGTACAAAACCCAAAACCAGTGAAGTTGTCACGTTGTGTAAATCGTCAATAAAAACAGAATACAAAGATTTCCAAACTTACTTATTTGAACTTATATTCGATTGCATACACTGCACAGACCAGATATTTAATGTCTGAAATGAGAAACTGAATTTATTTTGCAAATAATCATTAACTTAGAATTTAATGGCGGCAACACACTGCAAAAAAGTTGGCACAGGGACATTTTTACCACTGTGTTAAATCTCTACTTTTAACAACACTCAGTAAACATTTGGGAACTGACAAAACCAATTTTTGAAGCCCTTCAGGTGGAATTATTTCCCATTCGTGCTTGATGTACAGCTTAACTTGTTAAAAAGTCTGTGGTCTCCGTTGTCGTATTTTACGCTTCATAATGCACCACACATTTTCAATGGGAGACAGGTCTGGACTACAGGCAGGTCGGTCTAGTACCCGCACTCTTTTACTACGAAACCACACTGTTGTCACACGAGCAGAATGTGGCTTGGCATTGTCTTGCTGAAATAAGCAGGGGCGTCCATGAAAAAGACATTGCTTGGATGGCAACATATGTTGCTCCAAAACCTGTATGTACCTTTCAGCATTAATGATGCCTTCACAAATGTGTAAGTTACCCATATCTTGGGCAATAATACCATCACAGATGATGGCTTTTGAACTTTGCACCTATGACAGTCAGGGTTATTTTCCTCTTCGGTCTGAAGGAAGCGACAGCCATAGTTTCCAAAAACAATTTGAAATGTGAACTCGTCAGACCACAGAAAACTCATTTACTTTGCATCAGTCCATCTTAGATGAGCTCGGGCCCAGCAAAAGGTTTCTGGGTGTTGTTGGCTTTCGCTTTGCATAGTAGAGACAAACTGTAGTTACTGACAGTGGTTTTCTGAAGTTTTCCTGAGCCTATGTGGTGATATCCTTTACACACTGAAGTTGTTTTTTGGTGCAGTACCAACTGAAGGATCGAAGGTCACAGGCATTCAATGTTGGTTTTCGGTCTTGCCGCTTGCGTGCAGTGATTTCTCCAGATTCTCTGAACCTTTTGACGATATTACGAACAGTAGACAGTGAAATCCCTAAGTTCCTTGCAATTGCTCGTTGAGAAAAGTTTTTCTTAAACTGTTGGACAAATTGCTTGCTTGCGCATTTGTTCACAAAGTGGTGACCCTCACCCCATCCTTGTTTGTGACTGACTGAGCATTTCATGGAAGCTGCTTTCATACCCAGTCATGGCACCCACCTGTTCCCAAATAGCCTGTTCTGAATCAGAATCAGAATCAGAATAGATTTGATTGCCATTGTTTGAGAACGGGTTCAAAAACTAGGAATTTTACTTGGTGCAATTGTGCAACATAAAACACATAACACAGAACAGAATAACATGAGCTGTAACTGAGATATCAGATCTTGTTATTAGGGTCCGCCCTGCAATGGCAAAGGACATCCATGTCCTTTGCCATGCAAGGACCCTATTGAATCTGCTGCGTTTTATTAGGGTCCGCCCTGCCAGCAAAGGACATCCATGTCCTTTGCTAAGGCAAGGACCCTATTGAATCTGCTGCGTTTATTATTAGGGTCCGCCCTGCCAGCAAAGGACATCCATGTCCTTTGCTAAGGCAAGGACCCTATTGAATTTGTAACGTTTCTTATTATTATTATTAGGGTCCGCCCTGCCAGCAAAGGACTCTGTCCTTTGCCATGGCAAGGACCCTATTGAATCTGCTGTGTTTTATTATTAGGGTCCGCCCTGCAATGGCAAAGGACATCCATGTCCTTTGCCATGCAAGGACCCTATTGAATCTGCTGCGTTTTATTATTCTTCATTATTATTCTTTCTTCCGCAACGATACTCGCCAAAGCGCTGTATTTGACCCAATGACCATGCCTCAAAGCACACCAAAATTGACACACGCGTCGGTGAGGAGTTTCTTCCCAACATATTAGGGAGCCAAACCAGAAAAATCAAAATTGCGCTCTAGCGCCCCCTAGGAAAAAAAAAAAAAGAATTGCTTGTAACTTCCGGTAGGAATGTCGTAGAGACATGAAACAAAATCCTCTATGTAGAACTGACCTAGACCTAAATTCCCCATCAGAAACTCCTATACCTAAAATCAACAGAAATTTTGCAAAACCCTTTCAAAGCAAAATTTTCGCAAAAAATGCTATTTTTGCCTCTTTGAGCTGTAATTTGACCCCCTTAAAATGCTTCAAAACTCACCAAACTTGGCACACACATCAGGACTGGCAGAAATTGTGATTTAATGAAAAAAAAAAATTATAAAACTCAAAATTGCGCTCTACAAAATTTTTGGAATGAAACACAGAAAAAACTGCTTCTAGGAAGAAAACACAGACAAAACTACTTGTAACTTCCGGTAGGAATGTCGGAAAGACATGAAACAAAAACTTCTATGTAGGTCTTACTTGGACCTACATTTTAGTAATTGACAGCTAGCAGAAATAATCAACAGGAAGTTGGCAATTACCCCTTCAAAATAAAAGTTTTCGTGAAAACCCGTCACCTTTTTCAAATCAAAACTCCTCCCAGTGCGTTTGTCGTTTTGGCTTCAAACTCGCACAGGAGAGAGATTGAACCCTTTTGAAAAAAGTGGTCGGATAAAATTGTGATAAGTTTTCCGGTTTTGATTTTACGCGCGTTCAAAGAACCCCTGCGCAAATTTTCCTAAAAAATTTAATTTTTGCCTATTTGAGCTGTAATTTGACCCCCTTAAAATGCTTCAAAACTCACCAAACTTGGCACACACATCAGGACTGGCAACAATTGCGAGCTGATAAAAAAACCAAACCCCAAAACTCAAAATTGTGCTCTAGCGCCCCCTAGGAATACAACACAGACAAACTGCTCCTAGGAAGAAAACAAAGACAAAACTGCTTGTAACTTCCGGTAGGAATGTCAGAGAGACATGAAACAAAAACCACTATGTAGGTCTGACTTAGACCTACATTTGAATAATTAACATACTTTGGCAAAAATCAACAGGAAGCTAGATATTTTCACTTCAATACAACAACTGCATTACTTTCACAATGCATTAAATAGTGTCACCAAGGCATCTTCGACAGTGGGGCCCGGGGACAGCAACCCAAGGCGCGCTCACACCTTCGCACCCTAATTTGACCCCCTTAACATGCTTCAAAACTCACCAAATTTGACACACACATCGGTATGGAGCGGCAGACCACCTTATTAAGCAACCAAATACCAAAAATTAAAATTGCGCGCTAGCGCCACCTAGGAAGAGACAAAAAACATACTGCTTGTAACTTCCGTTAGGAATGTCGTAGAGACATGAAACAAAAACCTCTGTGTAGGTCTGACTTAGACCTACATTTCCAATAAACATTTCTGTACCTAAAATCAACAGGAAGTTGGCAAAAACCCCTTCAAAACAAAATTTTCGCAAAATATGCCTTTTTTGCCTCTTTGAACTGAAATTTGACCCCCTTAAAATGCTTCAAAGTGCAAGTTAGAGCTATACAATGCCAAGCGAAAGCCATTTATCAACAACATCCAGAAACGCAAATCAATAATTTGACCCCCTTAACATGCTTCAAAACTCACCCAATTTTACACACACATCAGGACTGGTGAAAATTGCCATCCAATAAAAAAACTAAACCCCAAAAACGAAAATTGTGCTCTAGCGCTCCCTAGGAAAATAAACTGATAAAACTGCTTGTAAATTCTGTTAGGAATGTCGTAGAGTGATGAAACAAAAACTTCTATGGAGGTCTGACTAAGTTCGGGACTCGGGACACAGCGGCTGCGGCGGCGGCCAACGGCGGACCCGACCAACGCTGCTTGCAGCTTTAATTAGGGTCCGCCCTGCAATGGCAAAGGACATCCATGTCCTTTGCCATGCAAGGACCCTATTGAATCTGCTGCGTTTTATTATTATTAGGGTCCGCCCTGCCAGCAAAGGACATCCATGTCCTTTGCTAAGGCAAGGACCCTATTGAATCTGCTGCGTTTTATTCTTTCTTTATTATTATTCTTATTATTCCGCCGCCTCTTTGAACCTTAATTTGACCCACTGACCATGCTCCAAAACTCACCAAATTTCACACACTCATCAGAACTGGCGAAAATTGCCATCTAATAAAAAAACCAAACCCCAAAAATGAAAAATGCGCGCTAGCGCCCCCTACGAAAAAAAAAAAACAGACTGCTTGTAACTTCCGGTAGGAATGTCGTAGAGACATGAAACAAAATCCTCTATGTAGAACTGACCTAGACCTAAATTCCCCATCAGAAACTCCTATACCTAAAATCAACAAAAATTTTGCAAAACCCTTTCAAAGCAAAATTTTTGCCAAAAAACGCTATTTTTGCCTCTTTGAGCTGTAATTTGACCCCCTTAAAATGCTTCAAAACTCACCAAACTTGGCACACACATCAGGACTGGCAGAAATTGTGATCTAATGAAAAAAAAAAAAAAAAAATCTCAAAATTGTGCTCTAGCGCAATTTTTCAATAAAACACAGAAAAAACTGCTTCCAGGAAGAAACCACAGACAAAACTGCTTGTAACTTCGGGTAGGAATGCCGGAAAGACATGAAACAAAAACTTCTATGTAGGTCTCATTAAGACCTACATTTTAGTAATTGACAGCTAGCAGAAATAATCAACAGGAAGTTGGCAATTACCCCTTCAAAATAAAAGTTTTGTAAAATCCCGTCACCTTTTTCAAATCGAAACTCCTCCCAGTGCGTTTGTCGTTTCGGCTTCAAACTCGCACAGGAGAGAGATTGAACCCTTTTAAAAAAAGTGGTCGGACAAAGTTGTGATAAGTTCTAAGGTTTTGATTTTACGCGCCTTCAAAGAACCCCTGCGCAAATTTTCCAAAAACATATCATTTTTACCTCTTTGAGCTGTAATTTGACCCCCTTAAAATGCTTCAAAACTCACCAAACTTGGCACACACATCAGGACTGGCAACAATTGCGAGCTGATGAAAAAACCAAACCCCAAAACTCGAAATTGTGCTCTAGCGCCCCCTAGAAATACAACACAGACAATACCCTAATTTGACCCCCTTAACATGCTTCAAAACTCACCAAATTTGACACACACATCGGTATGGAGCGGCAGACCAACTTATTAGGTAACCAAACCCCAAAAATGAAAATTGCGCGCTAGCGCCCCCTAGGAAGATACAAAAAACAGACTGCTTGTAACTTCCGTTAGGAATGTCGTAGAGACATGAAACAAAAACCTCTGTGTAGGTCTGACTTAGACCTACATTTTGATAATTGGCATCTTTCAGTTAAAATCAACAGGAAGTTGCCAATTACCCCTTCAAAATAAAAGTTTTGTAAAAAGCCATCACCTTTTTCCAGACAAAACTGCTTGTAACTTCTGTTAGGAATATCGTAGAGACATGAAACAAAGACCTTTATGTAGGTCTGACTTAGACCAGCACGGCTTGGCAGCGGCCGAAGGCGGACCCGACCAACGCTGCTTGCAGCTTTAATTATTATTATTTTTCCGCAACTTTGAACCCTAATTTGACCCACTGACCATGCTCCAAAACACACCAAATTTGGCACACACATCGGTAAGGCTTGCCAAAAACACGTATTAAGCAACCAAACCCCAAAAATGAAAAATGCGCGCTAGCGCCCCCTACAAAAAAAAAAAAACAGACTGCTTGTAACTTCCGGTAGGAATGTCGTAGAGACATGAAACAAAATCCTCTATGTAGAACTGACCTAGACCTAAATTCCCCATCAGAAACTCCTATACCTAAAACCAACAGAAATTTTGCAAAACCCTTTCAAAGCAAAATTTTCGCCAAAAAACGCTATTTTTGCCTCTTTGAGCTGCAATTTGACCCCCTTAAAATGCTTCAAAACTCACCAAACTTGGCACACACATCAGGACTGGCAGAAATTGTGATCTAATGAAAAAAAAAAAAAAAAAAACTCAAAATTGTGCTCTAGCGCAATTTTTCAATAAAACACAGAAAAAACTGCTTCCAGGAAGAAACCACAGACAAAACTGCTTGTAACTTCGGGTAGGAATGCCGGAAAGACATGAAACAAAAACTTCTATGTAGGTCTCATTAAGACCTACATTTTAGTAATTGACAGCTAGCAGAAATAATCAACAGGAAGTTGGCAATTACCCCTTCAAAATAAAAGTTTTGTAAAAACACGTCACCTTTTTCAAATCGAAACTCCTCCCAGTGCGTTTGTCGTTTCGGCTTCAAACTCGCACAGGAGAGAGATTGGACCCTTTTAAAAAAAGTGGTCGGACAAAGTTGTGATAAGTTTTATGGTTTTGATTTTATGCGCCTTCAAAGAACCCCTGCGCAAATTTTCCGAAAAAATGTCATTTTTGCCTCTTTGAGCTGTAATTTGACCCCCTTAAAATGCTTCAAAACTCACCAAACTTGGCACACACATCAGGACTGGCAACAATTGCGATCTAGTGAAAAAACCAAACCCCAAAACTCAAAATTGTGCTCTAGCGCCCCCTAGGAATACAACACAGACAAACTACTCCTAGGAAGAAAACAAAGACAAAACTGCTTGTAACTTCCGGTAGGAATGTCGTAGAGACATGAAACAAAAACCACTATGTAGGTCTGACCTAGACCTACATTTGAATAATTAACATACTTTGGCAAAAATCAACAGGAAGCTTGATATTTTCACTTCAATACAACAACTGCATTACTTTCACAATGCATTAAATAGTGGCAGCAAGGCTTCTCCTGCCGTGGGGCTCGGGGACAGCAACCCAAGGCGCGCTCGCACATTCGCACCCTAATTTGACCCCCTTAACATGCTTCAAAACTCACCAAATTTGACACTCACATCGGTATGGAGCGGCAGACCAACTTATTAAGCAACCAAACCCCAAAAATTAAAATTGCAAGCTAGCGCCCCATAGGAAGAGACAAAAAACAGACTGCTTGTAACTTCCGTTAGGAATGTCGTAGAGACATGAAACAAAAACCTCTGTGTAGGTCTGACTAAGACCTACATTTCCAATAAAAAATGTCTATACCCAAAATCAACAGAAATTTTGCAAAAACTCATTCAAAGTAACATTTACGCAAAAAACGCTATTTTTGCCTCTTTGAGCTTTAATTTGACCCCCTTAAAATGCTTCAAAACTCACCAAACTTGGCACACACATCAGGACTGGCAGAAATTGCGATCTAGTGAAAAAACCAAACATTAAAACTCAAAATTGCGCTCTATTGCAATTTTTGAAAAAAACACAGAAAAACTGCTCCTAGGAAGAGGAAACGGATAAAACTGCCTGTAACCTCTGGTAGGAACGTCGGACAGACATGAAACAAAAACCTCTGTGTAGGTCTCACTTAGACCTACATTTTGATAGGTGGCATCTTTCAGTTAAAATCAACAGGAAGTTGGCAATTACCCCTTCAAAATAAAAGTTTTGTAAAAAGCCGTCACCTTTTTCCAGACAAAACTGCTTGTAACTTCTGTTAGGAATGTCGTAGAGACATGAAACAAAGACCTCTATGTAGGTCTGACTAAGATCGGGACTCGGGACACGGCGGCGGCGGCGGCGGCCAACGGCGGACCCGACCAACGCTGCTTGCAGCTTTAATTATTATTATTATTCCGCAGCTTTGAACCCTAATTTGACCCACTGACCATGCTCCAAAACTCACCAAATTTTAAACACACATCGGTAAGGCTTGGCAAAAACACATATTAAGCAACCAAACCCCAAAATACAAAATTGCGCGCTAGCGCCCCCTATGAAAAAAAATAAATAAACTGCTTGTAACTTCCGTTAGGAATGTCGTAGAGACGTGAAACGAAAACCTCTATGTAAGTCTGACTTAGACCTACATTTCATAATAGTATGTTCTCGGGCAAAAATCAACAGAAATTTTGCAAAAACCCATTCAAAGCAAAATTTTTGCAAAAAAATGCTATTTTTGCCTCTTTGAGCTGTAATTTGACCCCCTTAAAATGCTTCAAAACTCACCAAACTTGGCACACACATCAGGACTGGCAGAAATTGCAATCTAATGAAAAAAAAAAAAAAAAAAACTCAAAATAGCGCTCTAGCTTAATTTTACAATAAAACACAGAAAAAACTGCTTCCAGGAAGAAACCACAGACAAAACTGCTTGTAACTTCGGGTAGGAATGTCGGAAAGACATGAAACAAAAACTTCTATGTAGGTCTCATTAAGACCTACATTTTAGTAATTGACAGCTAGCAGAAATAATCAACAGGAAGTTGGCAATTACCCCTTCAAAATAAAAGTTTTGTAAAAACCCGTCACCTTTTTCAAATCGAAACTCCTCCCAGTGCGTTTGTCGTTTCGGCTTCAAACTCGCACAGGAGAGAGATTGAACCCTTTTAAAAAAAGTGGTCGGACAAAGTTGTGATAAGTTCTAAGGTTTTGATTTTACGCGCCTTCAAAGAACCCCTGCGCAAATTTTCCAAAAAAATATCATTTTTACCTCTTTGAGCTGTAATTTGACCCCCTTAAAATGCTTCAAAACTCACCAAACTTGGCACACACATCAGGACTGG
This sequence comes from Nerophis ophidion, assembly GCF_033978795.1. Lineage (NCBI taxonomy): Eukaryota > Metazoa > Chordata > Actinopteri > Syngnathiformes > Syngnathidae > Nerophis > Nerophis ophidion. The sequence goes on along the minus strand of NW_026907180.1, from coordinate 46,107 downwards.
CAAAAATTGCGAGTTAATGAAAAAACCAAACCCAAAAACTCAAAATTGTGCTCTAGCGCCCCCTAGGAATACAACACAAACAATACCCTAATTTGACCCCCTTAACATGCTTCAAAACTCACCAAAGTTGACACACACGTCGGTACGGTGTCCCTCCCCAACATATTAAACAACCAAACCCCAAAAATGAAAATTGCGCGCTAGCGCCCCCTAGCAAAAAACAAAAACAAATCGCTTGTAACTTCCGTCAGGAATGTCGTAGAGACATGAAACAAAAACCTCTGTGTAGGTCTGACTTAGACCTACATTTCCAATAAAAAATGTCTATACCCAAAATCAACAGAAATCTTGCAAAAACTCATTCAAAGCAAAATTTTCGCAAAAAAATGCTATTTTTGCCTCTTTGAGCTGCAATTTGACCCCCTTAAAATGCTTCAAAACTCACCAAACTTGGCACACACATCAGGACTGGCAGAAATTGCGATCTAGTGAAAAAACCAAACCTTAAAACTCAAAATTGCGCTCTATTGCAATTTTTGAAAAAAACACAGAAAAACTGCTCCTAGGAAGAGGAAACGGATAAAACTGCTTGTAACTTCTGGTAGGAACGTCGGACAGACATGAAACAAAAACCTCTGTGCAGGTCTCACTTAGACCTACATTTTGATAGGTGGCATCTTTCAGTTAAAATCAACAGGAAGTTGGCAATTACCCCTTCAAAATAAAAGTTTTGTAAAAAGCCGTCACCTTTTTCCAGACAAAACTGCTTGTAACTTCTGTTAGGAATGTCGTAGAGACATTAAACAAAGACCTCTATGTTGGTCTGACTAAGATCGGGACTCGGGACACGGCGGCGGCGGCCAACGGCGGACCCGACCAACGCTGCTTGCAGCTTTAATTATTAGGGTCCGCCCTGCAATGGCAAAGGACATCCATGTCCTTTGCCATGCAAGGACCCTATTGAATCTGTAGCGTTTTATTCTTATTAGGGTCCGCCCTGCAATGGCAAAGGACATCCATGTCCTTTGCCATGCAAGGACCCTATTGAATCTGCTGCGTTTTATTATTATTATTATTCTTTATTATTATTCTTCCGCACCGTCGCGCCCCAACATCACCCCTTTAACATATTCCAAAACTCACCAAAGTTGACACACACGTCGGTCTACCGTGACACCACAACATATTAAGCAACCAAACCCCAAAAATGAAAATTGCGCGCTAGCGCCCCCTAGCAAGAGACAAAAAACAGACTGCTTGTAACTTCCGTTAGGAATGTCGTAGAGACATGAAACAAAAACCTCTGTGTAGGTCTGACTTAGACCTACATTTCCAATAAAAAACGTCTATACCCAAAATCAACAGAAATTTTGCAAAAACTCGTTCAAAGCAAAATTTTCACAAAAAATGCTATTTTTGCCTCTTTGAGCTGCAATTTGACCCCCTTAAAATGCAAGGACCCTATTGAATCTGCTGCGTTTTATTATTATTATTATTCTTTATTATTATTCTTCCGCACCGTCGCGCCCCAACATCACCCCTTTAACATATTCCAAAACTCACCAAAGTTGACACACACGTCGGTCTACCGTGACACCACAACATATTAAGCAACCAAACCCCAAAAATGAAAATTGCGCGCTAGCGCCCCCTAGCAAGAGACAAAAAACAGACTGCTTGTAACTTCCGTTAGGAATGTCGTAGAGACATGAAACAAAAACCTCTGTGTAGGTCTGACTTAGACCTACATTTCCAATAAAAAACGTCTATACCCAAAATCAACAGAAATTTTGCAAAAACTCGTTCAAAGCAAAATTTTCACAAAAAATGCTATTTTTGCCTCTTTGAGCTGCAATTTGACCCCCTTAAAATGCTTCAAAACTCACCAAACTTGGCACACACATCAGGACTGGCAGAAATTACAATCTAATGAAAAAAAAAATTTATACAACTCAAAATTGCGCTCTAGCGCAATTTTTCAATAAAACACAGAAAAAACTGCTTCCAGGAAGAAAACTCAGACAAAACTGCTTGTAACTTCTGGTAGGAATGCCGTAAACACATGAAACAAAAACTTCTATCAAGGTCTCACTTAGACCTACATTTCGATAACTGACATTCTTCGGCAAAAATCAACAGGAAGTTAAAAATTGCCCCTTCAAAATAAAAGCTTTGTGAAAACCCGTCACCTTTTTCAAATCGAAACTCCTCCCAGTGCGTTTGTCGTTTCGGCTTCAAACTCGCACAGGAGGGACATTGAACCCTTTTAAAAAAAGTGGTCGAACAAATTTTTGATAAGTTCTCCGGTTTGGATTTTACGCGCCTTCAAAAAACCCCTGCGCAAAGTTTCCTAAAAAATGTATTTTTTGCCTCTTTAAACTGTAATTTGACCTACTTAAAATGCTTCAAAGTGCAAGTTAAAGCCCTACTATGCCAAGCAAATGCCATTTATCAACAACATCCAGAATTGTCGATCTGTAATTTCACCCCCTTAACATGCTTCAAAACTCACCAAATTTTACACACATATCAGGACTGGCAAAAACTGCTATCTAATAAAAAACCAAACCCCAAAAATAAAAATTAAGCTTAGCGCCCCCTAGGAAAAAATACAGACAAAACTGCTTGTAAATTCTGTTAGGAATGTCGTAGAGTGATGAAACAACGTTTTGGCTTCGGTCTACCGTGACACCACAACATATTAAGCAACCAAACCCCAAAAATGAAAATTGCGCGCTAGCGCCCCCTAGCAAGAGACAAAAAACAGACTGCTTGTAACTTCCGTTAGGAATGTCGTAGAGACATGAAACAAAAACCTCTGTGTAGGTCTGACTTAGACCTACATTTCCAATAAAAAACGTCTATACCCAAAATCAACAGAAATTTTGCAAAAACTCGTTCAAAGCAAAATTTTCACAAAAAATGCTATTTTTGCCTCTTTGAGCTGCAATTTGACCCCCTTAAAATGCTTCAAAACTCACCAAACTTGGCACACACATCAGGACTGGCAGAAATTACAATCTAATGAAAAAAAAAATTTATACAACTCAAAATTGCGCTCTAGCGCAATTTTTCAATAAAACACAGAAAAAACTGCTTCCAGGAAGAAAACTCAGACAAAACTGCTTGTAACTTCTGGTAGGAATGCCGTAAACACATGAAACAAAAACTTCTATCAAGGTCTCACTTAGACCTACATTTCGATAACTGACATTCTTCGGCAAAAATCAACAGGAAGTTAAAAATTGCCCCTTCAAAATAAAAGCTTTGTGAAAACCCGTCACCTTTTTCAAATCGAAACTCCTCCCAGTGCGTTTGTCGTTTCGGCTTCAAACTCGCACAGGAGGGACATTGAACCCTTCTAAAAAAAGTGGTCGAACAAATTTTTGATAAGTTCTCCGGTTTGGATTTTACGCGCCTTCAAAAAACCCCTGCGCAAAGTTTCCTAAAAAATGTATTTTTTGCCTCTTTAAACTGTAATTTGACCTACTTAAAATGCTTCAAAGTGCAAGTTAAAGCCCTACTATGCCAAGCAAATGCCATTTATCAACAACATCCAGAATTGTCGATCTGTAATTTCACCCCCTTAACATGCTTCAAAACTCACCAAATTTTACACACATATCAGGACTGGCAAAAACTGCTATCTAATAAAAAACCAAACCCCAAAAATAAAAATTAAGCTTAGCGCCCCCTAGGAAAAAATACAGACAAAACTGCTTGTAAATTCTGTTAGGAATGTCGTAGAGTGATGAAACAACGTTTTGGCTTCGGTCTACCGTGACACCACAACATATTAAGCAACCAAACCCCAAAAATGAAAATTGCGCGCTAGCGCCCCCTAGCAAGAGACAAAAAACAGACTGCTTGTAACTTCCGTTAGGAATGTCGTAGAGACATGAAACAAAAACCTCTGTGTAGGTCTGACTTAGACCTACATTTCCAATAAAAAACGTCTATACCCAAAATCAACAGAAATTTTGCAAAAACTCGTTCAAAGCAAAATTTTCACAAAAAATGCTATTTTTGCCTCTTTGAGCTGCAATTTGACCCCCTTAAAATGCTTCAAAACTCACCAAACTTGGCACACACATCAGGACTGGCAGAAATTACAATCTAATGAAAAAAAAAATTTATACAACTCAAAATTGCGCTCTAGCGCAATTTTTCAATAAAACACAGAAAAAACTGCTTCCAGGAAGAAAACTCAGACAAAACTGCTTGTAACTTCTGGTAGGAATGCCGTAAACACATGAAACAAAAACTTCTATCAAGGTCTCACTTAGACCTACATTTCGATAACTGACATTCTTCGGCAAAAATCAACAGGAAGTTAAAAATTGCCCCTTCAAAATAAAAGCTTTGTGAAAACCCGTCACCTTTTTCAAATCGAAACTCCTCCCAGTGCGTTTGTCGTTTCGGCTTCAAACTCGCACAGGAGGGACATTGAACCCTTCTAAAAAAAGTGGTCGAACAAATTTTTGATAAGTTCTCCGGTTTGGATTTTACGCGCCTTCAAAAAACCCCTGCGCAAAGTTTCCTAAAAAATGTATTTTTTGCCTCTTTAAACTGTAATTTGACCTACTTAAAATGCTTCAAAGTGCAAGTTAAAGCCCTACTATGCCAAGCAAATGCCATTTATCAACAACATCCAGAATTGTCGATCTGTAATTTCACCCCCTTAACATGCTTCAAAACTCACCAAATTTTACACACATATCAGGACTGGCAAAAACTGCTATCTAATAAAAAACCAAACCCCAAAAATAAAAATTAAGCTTAGCGCCCCCTAGGAAAAAATACAGACAAAACTGCTTGTAAATTCTGTTAGGAATGTCGTAGAGTGATGAAACAACGTTTTGGCTTCAAACTCGCACAGGAGAGAGGGTGAACCCTTTTAAAAAAAGTGGTCGAACAATTTTTTGATAAGTTCTCCGGTTAGGATTTTACGTGCCTTCAAAAAACCCCTGCGCAAAGTTTCCTAAAAAATGTCTTTTTTGCCTCTTTAAACTGTAATTTGCTTCAAAGTGCAAGTTAAAGCCCTACTATGCCAAGCAAAAGCCATTTATCAACAACATCCAGAATTGTCGATCTGTAATTTCACCCCCTTAACATGCTTCAAAACTCACCAAATTTTACACACATATCAGGACTGGCAAAAACTGCCATCTAATGAAAAACCAAACCCCAAAAATCTAAATTGCGCTTAGCGCCCCCTAGGAAAAAATCAAGACAAAACTGCATGTAACTTCTGTTAGAAATGTCGTAGAGACATGAAATAAAAACCTCTATGTTGGTCTGACTTAGACCAGGGTTTGAGTAGCGGCGGCAGCGGCCAACGGCGGACCCGACCACGATGCTTGCAGCTTTATTATTCTTTATTATTATTCTTCCGCACCGTCGCACCCCAATTTCACCCCCTTAACATACTTTAAAACTCACCAAAGTTGACACACACGTCGGTCTACCATGACACCCCAACATATTAAGCAACCAAACCCCGAAAATGAAAATTGCGCGCTAGCGCCCCCTAGGAAGAGACAAAAAACAGACTGCTTGTAACTTCCGTTAGGAATGTCGTAGAGACATGAAACAAAAACCGCTGTGTAGGTCTGACTTAGACCTACATTTCCAATAAAAAACGTCTGTACCCAAAATCACCAGAAATTTAGCAAAAACTCATTCAAAGCAAAATTTTCGCAAAAAATGGTATTTTTGCCTCTTTGAGCTGCAATTTGATCCCCTTAAAATGTTTCAAAACTCACCAAACTTGGCACACACATCAGGACTGGCAGAAATTGCAATCTAATGAAAAAAAAAATAAAAAAACTCAAAATTGCGCTCTACTGCAATTTTTTTATAAAACACAGAAAAAACTGCTTCCAGGAAGAAAACACAGACAAAACCGCTTGTAACTTCCAGTAGGAATGCCGGAAAGACATGAAACAAAAACTTCTATCAAGGGCTCACTTAGACCTACATTTCGATAATTGACATCCTTCGGCAAAAATCAACAGGAAGTTAAAAATTGCCCCTTCAAAATAAAAGTTTTGTGAAAACCCGTCACCTTTTTCAAATCGAAACTCCTCCCAGTGCGTTGGTCGTTT
>NW_026907180.1:0-35000 GCF_033978795.1 Nerophis ophidion | reverse complement strand
AAATAATATTTGAGCATTGATTTAATTTGTCAGGAAAGAAGAGGAAGTAAAATCATTTTTAAGGTTGTATTGTCTTTCTGAATCAAAGTAAAAAATTAAGTTATTTAAACAAGTGGGGACCAAGTATTTAAAATAATTTCTTTGATTTTCAATTTCTATTTAAGTTTTGTCTCTCTTTGAATTAAAAATGTCGAGCAAAGCGAGACCAGCTAGTTATTAAATCAATAAACATTTTACAAATAGAGGCAGCTCACTGGTAAGTTTTGCGAGACCAGCTAGCTATTAAATCAATAAAAATTTTACAAATAGAGGCAGCTCACTGGTAAGTGCTGCTATTTGCGCTATTTTTAGAACAGCCCAGCGGCCTACTCATCCGGTCCTTATGGGCTACCTGCCTTATAGGTACTCTTCAAATGCAGATGAGCATGTGTTTAACACACAATCTTTTCATTATATAGGTCGCGGCACTGGCTTCCGCCACCGCGTGCGAAGGTGGCCGACTTCGGTCCTGACTGGCCGTCAGGTGAAGTTTGTCCCTCCAACTTTCCACCCGGAGAAGAAGGTACTAGTTCTTCTCTTTTGTAAAGACTGCGTTGGTTTTTAGGAGTCATGGTTCTTTTGTCGGTTCTAAGGCAAAGTGTTTGTTGTTTCAGACTGTCTTCGTCATCGGCTGCTCCCACCTGAGAGGGCTAGTGGACAAGGATGTCGTCTTACCCAAGGTACCTCTCTCTTTTTCTTTTCTGTCTGTTCCAGGTGGAGGTGCAGCTGATCTGAAGACAGAGGTGGGCCACCTCGAGTTCACGCGGACCCCGGATGTCGTCTGCGTGCTGGCCCCGAGCAACGACCTGAACCGTGGGCCCCTCTACGCTGGTCAGGAGTTCGGCACGCTCCTGACCAGTGTCCGCAGCCGCTGGCCAAATGTGCGTTTGTTTTCACTTTTTGTGGTATATTGCTGTACAGCCGTTTTTAAGATATAGATGTTCTAAAATGTCTGTCTGTAGGTGTTTGTTTTGGACTTCCCCCCGCGTCTGAACAAGCCCGTGGGGCTGCAGGATCAGCTGCGTCAGGAGCACCACCGCGTCGCAACACGCATGGGTATGGTCATGCTTTTTTCTTTGCGCTGGTGCAATTTTAATGTCTGAAAGTATGATTTTCCTTAAATTTGGATCAGGTCTCCCATTCGTGGCTGTGGCCAGCAGTTTCCCGCTGGATCGGTTGGAGCTGTGGTGTTCGGACGGCGTAAGTACAGCAAATGTACAGTTGTTATGACAGCATAATTTGATGTCTGTTGTTTGATACACTTATGGAGCCAATGTGTTCTGTATCTGACATTCAGGTGCACCTCAGCGACACAGGTGGCTCGCCCATCCTGGTGAAGCTGTTGTGCGACGCTGCGCTCACCCTGTTCGCACCTGACCCCCCTGCGTCTCCTTCCCTGTTCGCACCTGACCCCCCTGCGTCTCCTTCCCTTCGTCGGACGGACGGCCTAGATCCCCGGACGTGTCCTGGGGTTGGTGATGAGGGAAAGGTAATGTGTTGCACTGGGCCGCTGTCTTTGTACTTAAACAGTGCACATTTTCATAAGACGAGGTTCTCAAAGGACAAAATAGGAGTGAATGATAGGTGTTGCTGATTAACAGCTAAAACAGTCATGTATTTAGAAAGCTTTTTGCTGTTATCGTATGCTAAGTATAAGCATAGTTTTGATTATATTTAGTTGTCACAAACATCAAAATTAATAGTGAATGTTTTATTGGAGTGTGCTATGCATGTCTCTTAACAAGTTGGCTGAAACCTTTGAAAGTTGCCACAGTCTCCGGCTATGGTTTGCTCAAACTTTTCTCATTCTGTATACATTAAATAAACTGACTTGTTTTTGGGTCGATCACAACGGTAACAGTGTAATACTGCACTTTTCCTGTTTAGGTGGCCTGCATCACTGCATCTGCTGTTTTTTGGAGGAAGATGGCAGAGCAGCAGTCGTGGACCCCCATGCCTCCTGTCCCAGAGTTCGTCACTCGTAAGTTGTGAACAGCTTATCATATGTGTTATAGCAGGGGTGTCCAAATGCAGCCCGGGGGACATTTGCAGCCAGATCATTTAGGCCCCACCGCACAATTTAAAAACGATTAAAAAAAAATAAAATTCAAAGTGGTATTTAAAGAGCAAACGGGTGAAATGTAGCAAGACAATGTAGCAATGTATACTCTAATATCACAAAGCTACTATGTAGGCTGTTTCTTTCTTTAAAAAATAATAAATCGATGTCATTATGAATTGACCTATTGAAGGCTCCAATTACATCACATTAAATATTTTGTGGGAAAATGTTGCTTATTTTGTTTGCCATGTAAAAAAACGAGCCATTGATTTTTAAAGGGCCTAAAACAAACTTACAAGATATATTTTTTATATTTTTTTTTAAGGAGTGGTATTAAAACGAATAAACAACCATAAAAAAAAATCGACAAATACGAATTTGATCTCGAGATTATTGTGTTAGGAAACAATAAAAAAACACAATTTATTGTTTACCACTTTAATGAGTCGGACCCGTGTGATTCATTTTTAAATAAATGATAAATGGGTTGTACTTGTATAGCACTTTTCTACCTTCAAGGTACTCAAAGCGCTTTGACTCTACTTCCACATTTACCCATTCACACACATTTAAGTGTCATTGCTCAAAAAAATATGATTTAAAATCAATGGTGTTATGAGTTATTTACCTTTTTTTTTAGGCTCCAATTATTTAATCTCAAATATCCCACTTAAAAAAATTTTGGGGTGCAAATATTGCATATTTTTCATATTAAAAAAAGGGGTTTTCTTGGACAAGAGCATACAAGTTTAATCTTTAACAATTGTTATATTGACAGACCTAATGTTGATCTACAGATTTAAAAACTTAACTAATAACAATGCTGAATGACACATTTTTTATATTTTTGGAACAAATACATTTTGGGGTCCATGGGAACAAGCCAGAGTGGAGGCCTAAATGTATATTTTTTATACATGTATTGGTTTTTAAAATAAAAAAATATCAAAATGGCCCCTGCTAGCTTTGAATTTTCTATGTGCGGCCCTCATTGGATAAAGTTTGCACACCCCTGCTTTATAGGTACTCTTCACATGTAGATGAGGATGTGTTTAAGACACGCTTTCTTATCTTCATGCTGACACAGGTGGCTTGCCCATCCTGGCGGAGCCTGCGCCTCCTTCCCCTTGGTGGACCGCGCCACCTGCCCAGGTTCCGGTGACGGAGCCAGCCCCTCTGCCCCAACGCCGCCAGAATCCCCGGAGGTGGACCACGGTTGGACGAGAGGGCGTCACTCGTAAGTTGTGAACAGCTTATCATATGCGTTATAGCAGGGGTGTCCAAATGCAGCCCGGGGGCCATTTGCAGGAGATCATTTAGGCCCCACCGCACAATTTAATAACAATTGGAAAAAAATACAATTCAAAGTGGTATTTAAAGAGCAAACAGGTGAAATGTAACAAGACAATGTAGCAATGTATACTCTAATCACACAAAGCTACTATGTAGGCTGTTTCTTTATTTGAAAAATAATGATTCGATGTCATTATGAATTGACCTATTGAAGGCTCCAATTACATCACATTAAATATTTTGTGGGAAAATGTTGCTTATTTTGTTTGCCATGTAAAAAAACGAGCTATTTATTTTTAAACTTACAAGAAATATAAAACCATTACACTTATAACTGACAGATCTAAAGTTGATCTTGAGATTATTGTTAAAAGTAAACATTAAAATAAACTATTTGGAACAGCCCCAATGCACATTTCAAAAATATGATTGAAAAAATTTACAACCTTAAGTGGTATTTAACAGGTGAAATGTAACAAGAAATTGTAGCAATGTTTCTTCTAATCACACAAAGATTCCATGTAGGCTGTTCCTTATAAAAATAATGTTATGATTTTAGGCCTATTCAAGGCTCCAAATACGTCCAATTAAATATTTTTTGGGGAAAATGTTGCATACTTTGTTTGCTCTGTAAAAAAAAAAAAACACCTTTTTTTTTAAGGAGTGGTATTAAAACGAACAAACAACCATAAAACTTAAAATCGACATACGAATTTGTGTTAAAAGGAAACAGTAAAAAATAAACACAATTTATTGTTTACCACTTTAATGAGTGGGACCCGTGTGATTCGTTTTTAAATGATAAATGAGTTGTACTTTTCTACTTTCAAGGTACTCAAAGCGCTTTGACACTACTTCCACATTTACCCATTCACACACATATAAGTGTCATTGCTCAAAAAAATATGAATTAAAATCAATGGTGTTATGAGTTATTGACCTTTTTTTTTTAGGCTCCAAATATTTAATCTCACATATCCCACTTATAACACTTTTGGGGTGCAAATATTGCATATTAAAAAAAGGGGTTATCTTTGACAAGAGCATACAAGTTTAATCTTTAACAATTTTTATATTGACAGACCTAATGTTGATCTAGAAATTTAAAAACTTTAATAACAATCCTGAATGAAACATTTTTTATATTTTTGGAACAAATACATTTTGGGGTCCATGGGATCAAGCCTGAGTGGAAGCCTAAATGTATATTTTTTATACATATATTGTATTGGTTTTTAAAATAAAAAAATATCAAAATGGCCCCTGCTAGCTTTGAATTTTCTATGTGCGGCCCTCATTGGATAAAGTTTGCACACCCCTGCTTTATAGGTACTCTTCACATGTAGATGAGCATGTGTTTAAGACACGCTTTCTTATCTTCATGCTGACCCAGGTGGCTTGCCCATCCTGGCGGAGCCTGCGCCTCCTTCCCCTTGGTGGACCTCGCCACCTGCCCAGGTTCCGGTGACGGGGCCAGCCCCCCTGCCCCAACGCCGCCAGAATCCCCGGAGGTGGACCACGGTTGGACGAGAGGGAAAGGTAATGTGTTGGTGTGGGTCGTTATCTGTATTTTAGAGCAGTTTTCGCTTATTTTGTCTTTGTTAATATTTTAATTGATGTACTTTGTACAATGAAATAACAAACTACTCTATAGTTGATTTACTTTAACAGTGTACATTTTCTAATATGAGGCCTTCTTACAAGAAAGGACAACATAGCGCAGTGAGTGACAGGTGTTGCTGATTAACCGGCAAAAACTGTCATGTTTTTAGACAGCTTTTTGAAGTTTGCATATGCTAAACCCCCCTCTAGGGGGATGGTTACCCACATATCCAGTCCTCTCCAAGGTTTCTCAGTCATTTACATCGACTGGCAGCCCTTTGAGACAATTGTGATTTACGGCTACAGAAATATTCATTGATTTGACGTATAAGCCTAGTTTTGATATTTGGTCATCACTGACATCAAAAGACAGAAAAGGTTTGTTTTGTTGGTGTGTTAAACAGATCTCAACAAGATTGCTGAAACGTTGCCACAGTCGCCGGCTATTTGCTCACAGGCCTCTCATTCCTTATACATTTAACTAAGTGACTTTTTTTTTGTTTTGGAAGGCTGGAACACAGCCGGTGCAACAGTCCCTTCCCATCCCATCCAACCCTGTGTGGTTCAGCAGTCCTATGTTGGATGCCATGGAGAAGTTTGCTCCTTCCTCTGACTCTGACTGCCCTGCTGTTCCACCACCTAGCCAGGTAATGTGTCATAAACTTCTTTCTACTGGTAGTGTCCATAACCATTCTAATAGACTGATGTTTAATACATGTGAATAAAAGTTTTTCTGTGTAATAATCCATCCATCTCCTACCGATTATCTGGTCTTGGGTTGTGGGGCTAGCAGCCCAATCAGGGAAACCCAGACTTCCCTTTCCTCAGCCACTTCCACCAGCATTTTCTGGGGGATCCTGAGGTGTTCCCAGGCCTGCTGAGAGACAGTCTCTTCAGCGTGTCCTGGGTCTTCCTCGTGGTGTCCTACCAATGGTAGGCATCTTGAACACCTCAACAGCAAGGCGTCTTGAACACCTCACCAGCAAGGCGTCTTAATAAAATGGCCAAGCCACTTGACAACTGTTATAACGATTATTACCACTATTTTATCAAATGTGATTGACAACACGCAGAACTTTACCTGGCTCCAAAACGTGTTGTTGAATGATAAGAATTTCAACAACACATTGACCAATATATTGAGACAAGCAAAAAGGGAATATTACAAATGAATGATGCATGACAGTAAAAACAACATAAAGGCTAAATGGAATATTTTAAATAAAATAATAGGGAATGAGACAAGGCGAACAGGACTACTTAGATATTCTAAAAAATATGTTAATGGAAAACCTAGATGAAATTGTCAATTACATCAATTCTTTGTAAATGTAGGAACTAGCTTAGCAAACAAAATACCTAGAGCTAATGATCAATCGGGGTGTCTGGAAAAGGGAAAATAGGGTTAGTCAGTCAATGTTTCTTAGTGACGTGACTGAAAATTATCTGTGGTTTATAGACTAAAAAAAACAAGACCTCCACAATGAGGGCATCTAAATGTATAAGAAACACAATTGATTGCATCATTAAACCATTAAAGCATATAATTGTTATTTTTAAAGTACTTTTCCCAAACCGTATGAAAACTAAGGTCATACCTTTTATTTACAACCGGAGATAAACACGAATTTGGTAATTATACACCTGTATCTCTCAAAAGTTTTTAAATAAAATTAGACTGTTTTATTGAAAACATAACTTATTACATGGAATTTGTTCAAATAGGTCTACGAGCTAGGCCATCATGAACATTATGAAGAGATTACAACTGCAGTTGATCAAAATAAATACCCAATAGGAGTGTTCATTAATTTAAAGAAGGCATTTGACACTGTAGATCAGTGGTCCCGGGCCACAGAATTTTTTTAAATTAAATCATAAACACTATATACACTTACAATTAGTGCACCAACCACAAAAACATCCCCTTTTCATGACAAAAACTTCACTTTTTCCTGACAAAGGTAAAAAAATAAAAAGGACACACCTCCCAGGCTGCGGGACAAATTATTAAGCGTTGACCGGTCCGCGGATACAACAAGTTTGGGGACCACTGCTGTACATCATCAAATTCTCATTTCTAAATTGTACACTTATGGAGTTAGAAGAGTCAAATTAGGAGTTATCCAAGACAGTTTGAAAACAACTAAGGTCATAGTTTTTTTTTTTATAACTGAAGATAAACATAAATTTGGTAATTATAGAGCAGTATCTCAATTTGCAAAAGTGCTTGAAAAATGTTCAATAAATTAGACTTTTATTGTAAAATATTTACAAGCTTGCCCATCATGAACATTATTGAGATTACAATTGCAGTTGATCAAAATAAATACAAAAGTGTTCATTGATTTTAAATAAGGCATCTGACACTGTAGATCAGGGGTCACCAACCTTATTGAAACCAAGAGCTATTTCTTGGGTACTAATTAATGCAAAGGGCTACCAGTTCCACACTTTAATAAATTGCCAGAAATAGCCAATTTGCTCAATTTACCTTTTAATAAATTATATATATATATATAAAAGGGTATTTCTGTCTGTCATTCAGTCGTACATTTTTGTTTTACGGAAGGTTTTTGTTGAGAATAAATGAATGGTTTAAAAGAAAATACGGGAAAAAAATAAAAACATTGAAAATTATGTTCAAATTCGTCACTTTAAAATTCACACTTCTACCGAAAAAATAGAGAAAAACTAGCTAATTCGAATCTTTTTGGAAAAAAATAAATAAATAAAAAATTATGGAACATTAGTAATTTTTCCTGATTAAGATTTATTTTAAAATGTTGATGGCATGTTTTAAATAGGTGAAAATCCAATCTGCACTTTGTTAGCATATATAACAAATTGGACCAAAAGACAAATCATTTCTTCAAGACTTTGTAGGGACAGAAATTTTAAAAGAAATTCAAAAGACTTTGAAATAAGATTTAAATTTGATTGTACAGATTTTCTAGATTTGCCAGAATAATTTTATTGAATTTTAATCATAAATTTGAAGAAATATTTCACAAATATTCTTCGTCGAAAAAACAGAAGCTAAAATTTATTACAATGTATTATTCTCTACAATAAAACAAATGAATTTACTTGAACATTGATTAAAATTGCCAGTAAAGAAGAGGAAGGAATTGAAAAGGTCAAATCATTTTTTAGGTTGTATTTTTCTCTCTAAAATTGTCTGACACCTGTAAGAAGCAAAGTAAAAAAAAAAAAAAATTATTTGAACAAATGAAGAACAAGTCTCCAAAATATATTCTTAGATTTTCACATTCTATTTGAAATTTGTCCCTCTTATAATTACAAATGTTGACCAAAGCGAGACCAGCTTGCTAGTAATTAAAGTAAAACAAATAGAGCCTGCTCACTGGTAAGTGCTGCTATTTTAAGAACAGGCCAGCAGGCACACGTCTGGTGCCTGCGGGTACCTTAGATGAAAAGTTGACATGAAAAGCTCATATATTGCATGCGAAAAATAAGGTATCTAAAAGCTTGTTTATTTTGAATAAGGTTAAATATAGTTTTCGGTATAACACATTGAGAATGTTGCTCAATTTTTCTATTGGCAGAGAAATAGGGAAATACATATCCAGCAACATAATGCCTTTATTTCTTTCACAGAAAAAAGCAATTTGTATAATATTTTACATAGAGACCACACAAATCCACTACACAAGGTCAGGATTATTAAAATTAAAATATACTGTAGAATTGAAAACTCTAGTAATTATGTTCAGAGCGAGAAATAAAGGTCTTCTGAAGGACATACAAAGGTTATTTGTGTTCACATCTGAAGATGAGAACCATACAAGGCTGTATGACTTTAAATATCCAAGAGTGTGAACAAATTTGACAAAAAATTGCTTGTCTGTGTGAAAGCATGGAATTAAATAGACTTAAAAAGCTGTAAGAAAACTTTGTATTTAAAACCTTAAAAAAAGAGAGAACTGGATTTGTATCAAACTGAATTTTGATTTACATTGGATGTGTCATTGTGAAAATGCTTAAAGGAAAATTAAAAAGTGTCAGAGTTCGGGTGTTGGTGGAGGCAACAGTTATGTCATCTAAAATTTGTGTCAAAAGGGGGTAGATAAATATAATTTTCCATCTGCTCCTTTCTGATCATGGAAATGTATAACAAATAAAAAACACTAATGTCAATTGTACGAGGCTTGTATATATGCATTTTCATGAAAGGATTGGGAAAATTTTATGGGTAAGTGACACATAATTGTTAAATATGCAATAAAGTATGACTTGAGTAGACCATTTCTGTAAATCTGTCTTAATTTCAATAGACTTCTCCTGGGAGGTGTCGTCGGAGATGTGTGGCCAACAGGCGCGCCGGACGGAGGGAGCAGGTTGGTGTCCCCATTTTTTCCCCTTACTCTGCATTCACACAGCCGGTGATCATTGCCGATGCGCCAGCCCAGTGGGTGTTTAGCTCATATGATTTCATGTTGGGTGGTTTCTCTGCATTTGTTCCAACATGCTACAATGTTAATGTTCAATGACCCTCTTCCCACCAATTCCCCCGGGATATTCAGTTCCGATTGTCAAATCACGGCCATTAGTACAGAGTTGCACTCGTCACTTGTTTGGTGAATGTATGGTTAGTGTCAAGATGAACCATATGTAAAATTTCAGGTGCCAGCGGTTCCTGAAGATCCAGCGGTCATCAGGGAGGAGACTGCTGTCCAGGAGGAAGCCCAGGTGCTGCTTCAGGTTTTCAAAGAGAAGGTTGCTTCTGTTCCTCTCCCTAGTGATAGTGTTCGTGAACCTCAGTCCGTCCGGGAAGAGCCTGCTGTGGAGCCCACTGTCCAGGAGGAAGTCCAGGTGCCGCTGCAGCTCTTCAAAGAGAAGGTTGCTTCTGTTCCTCTCCCTAGTGATGGTGTTAGTGACCCTCAGTCCGTTCGGGAGGAGCCTGCTGTCCGGGAGGAAGCCCAGGTGCCGCTGCAGGTCTTCACAGAGAAGTTTGCTTCTGGTCCTCTCCCAAGTGATAGTGGTAGTGTTGGTAAACCTCAATCCGGTCGTGTGGCAATGGTCGAGAGGGATCGTCGGGGAATTAGGTTAGCTAAGGTTGTGCGTGGATCGTTTCACCAGGGGGATATCAGGTTTACTTACGGAGGGATGCAATGCATGGCCATTGCTTCAAGTAGTATAGCAAAGCATGTGGTGAAAAGCGTGTTTTCGTGGGAGACACGGGATCTCGATTGTATCCTCTATTCCGGAGACAAATTTTACAGTAGTTTGCGCAACCTGGGTATATTTAGCCACCCGTCAAATTTTTTGTCGGTGCCGGATCTACCTACTAATGTAGTTATTGACGAGCAGTTGTTTAGTTTCCATTTTAGTCAACACCCTGCATTAGGTGCTGTGGGTGTTGAGCAGGAAGATGGTCCCTTTGTGACTTTGCGTCACGGATTAGAGGGAACTTTTAGAGAGTACAGCATGTGTCTGCTGACACTGGTAACATCTACATCTGCCATCATCTGTGAGGATGGACAGTTTGCTGTGGTCGACAGTCACTCACGTAGTAGCTGTGGCCTGGTAGATGGCAATGGTACCAGTGTAATACTGCACTTTGCCTGTTTAGATGACCTGCATCACTACATCTGTTGTTTGGCTGATGCTCTCAGTCCAGGGCTGAAGCCCTTTGAGCTGTGTGGTGTTAGGGTTAGTGTAGATGCAAGTCCAGCGTTGTCTGGAGCTTCAGTAGAGACTTGCGTCTTTGAGATTAACACTGCTGCAGCACCTGAGGTTAGTGACATCAATGTTTGTGCCACCACCTCCTTGTTTGAGAGTGATGCAGGTCAAGCTGTGAGCCACGCGCAATCCAGTGTTTCTGTGGAGAGTGGCTTCATAGAGATGAGCACTGCTCCAGCACCAGGATTTAGTGACCATGAAAACATTTTTGCAGCCCCATCTGTGTGTCAGACTGTGGCTGGTGATGAAGCGAGCCCAGCACTGTCTGGCGCTTCTGTTGTCACTTTTTTAAGTGAGGTTAGTAGTGGCTCAACAGCAGAATATGTTGCCACTGATGGCAAAAAACGTAAGATTTTTTCCCGTGAACGCATGTCTAAACAAGCCAAGCGTTTTGATAGCGTTATAGCCAACTCTGATGTCGAGTTTATCACTGCATCAGAGAGTGGGAAACTGTTTTTCCGTCCCCTTGGTGATGACGTTTGTAGGGCTCTGTGTAGTCAATTAACAATAGATTTTGTGAAAGTCAGTGGTCCGGTGCATAGAGAGGTCGGCTTCTTAGGTGTTCCCTGCCTTAACGAGAAAATAGTTCCGGATGGGAACTGCTTTTTCAGAGCTGTTTCTCAGGCTGTCAGTGGTTCACAGAAGAACCATCGTAAGATTAGGCTGGCAGCCTGTAGAGAGCTAGAAAAAAATGAGGCTAGGTATCGGGGTCTTTTGAGGAGTGATATGTCTCTTTTAGAGTATATCAAGCAGTCCAGGATGAAGTGTGTCAAGACTTGGGCCACAGAGGTTGAAATCCAGGCCACTGCAGATTATTTAGGCATTGACATTTTTACATTTAATGATGGTCGTTGGCTTAAGTATAGTTGCAGCAGTAAGTCTTTGTCAGCGGACTGCATTTACTTGCAGAATGTCGGGGGCCAGCATTTTGAGTGTGTTGTTTGTGTTTTAAAGCCTGGACTGCAAAGTTGTTATGGTTATTGTAAGTTAGGCTGGGATATAGGCTGTAAAACTAGGTCTTCTGTGAAAGGAGCAGGGCAGGCAGTAGATGGGATAGATTGTCTAGATTTAGGTAACGATTTTATAGAGGTTGTAGAAGGCAGTAAATTAAGTACGGATTCTAGTGCCGCAAAGTCTTTAAAGTGTAATAAAATACTGCAGGATACATGTAATGTTAGACGTCAAGAGAGACGTGCCCGGTTTTATAGGAAAATGTATAGTGAGGACTTGAATTTCAAGGAAAGGTATACATTAAGAAGTTTAGGGAAATACAGGGATAATTTGAAACACAAGCAAAGAGTTAAAGCAAGCAGTGTAGATAAATACAGGGACAATTTGAAACACAAGCAAATGGTTAAAGCCAGCAGTGTAGCAAAATACAGGGATAATTTTGATCACAGGGTCCAGGTTAAAGCAAGCAGTGTAGAAAAATACAGGGATAATGTTGAGCACAGACAAAGGGTTAAATTCGGGAGTAAAGTGGCGAGTAAAATAAAATACAGGGATAATTTGAAACACAGGGCCCAGGCTAAAGCAAGCAGCGTAGGGAAATACAGGGATAATTTGAAACACAAGCAAATGGTTAAATCAAGCAGCGTAGAGAAATACAGGGATAATTTGAAACACAAGCAAATGGTTAAATCAAGCAGCGTAGAGAAATACAGGGATAATTTGAAACACAAGCAAATGGTTAAATCAAGCAGCGTAGAGAAATACAGGGATAATTTGGCACACAAACATAGGGTTAAACTAGCCAGCAAAAGGCAGTATAGTGTTAGTTCAAAACATAGGCAGCAAGTGATAGCTAGTGTACAGCTGAGTCGGAAGCAGAGGCTGGAGAGGTCTGTAGATTTTGGTTTTGTCATGGATAGTTTTTTGGATAAGGTTAGAAATGGACCGGATTATGTGTGTAGTGTTTGTCATAGGCTGCTGTTTAAATATCAGGTGCTGCGCTGTGAGAGGGAAGTATATGCAGCAAGTTTAGCAACGGCTGCCATTGCAAATAATTGCATTAGTGAGCATTATCTGCATAGTTGTGATGATAATTGTGTTGAGCCCTGTCCCATTGTTGCGTCCAGAGGTCAGTTGTGGATTTGCTTTACTTGTCATGGTAAGATTAGTAAAGGTCAATTTCCAGCTGAGTGTTGGAACAACAACTTAAATGTTGACCCCATTCCTCCAGAACTGGGATGTCTGAATAGCATAGAGCAGCACCTGATAGCTCCACGCATCCCTTTTATGAAGGTGTTGGCGTTGCCTAAGGGTGGTCAGAATGGTGTACATGGGCCCGTTACTTGTGTTCCAGCCAACATTGTACAAACCACCAATGTGTTGCCGCGGTCCAGTGCAGAGGGGTCTCTGCTTCAAGTTAAGTTAAAGCGGAAATTAACTTACAAAGGACACTACGAGTATCAATTTGTTGACTCGTGGCGTGTCAGGCGGGCTATAGAATACTTAAAGAGAACCAATGTCTTGTATGAAGACATTGAGTTCAACGAAGAATGGTTGAATGATTTTGGTAGGGAGGAAGAGGTTGGTGTAGAGGATGGTCAGGCTGGTCAGGATGACCAGGTTGTTGACAGACAGTCCGGTGAGGATGAGGCTGTAGAGCAGAAACTTGGGGAAGAAGAGGTATCAGAAGACATAGTACAAGATGAAATGTTACATGACAGACAACAGCACTGCATGTTTCAAGACACTTGTCTTATGCCTGTTGATATCGGTCAGGAAGCATTAGATCAGTATTTTGAGGATGTTTTATGTCTGGCCCCCGCGGAAGGTAATAGTCCGGTTAGAATGCTTTCTGACAAATTAAATGAGGCGATGTGTTTCCCGGTGCTGTTTCCGACGAGCACAAATACATTCCACACCAGCCGCATGCATCGCTTAACGTTGTCGCGCTATTTCAATAATCGGATAATGCATGCCGACGGCCGTTTTGCGCGCAATGTGGAATACATATTCTTTAGCCAGTACATGTCGGAAATGGACCAAGTCATAAGTAGCATTTCGGTCGCGATGCGTAAAGGTAAGGGGGGTCAGCATTCTCAGCAGATTAGCCCGGGCATGCTCAAAGACGACGAGTCTCTGAAGCGCATGCTGCAGTTCGATGACGGTTTTCGTTTCCTTCGGCCCATTCGCGGGACACCGGCTTTTTGGTCTTCCGTTCAGAAAGACCTTATGGCTTGTGTCCGCCAATTGGGGATACCAACATGGTTCTGCTCTTTTTCTTCTGCTGATTTGCGCTGGCAGAATCTCCTTGCCAGCATCCTGAGACAGGAAGGCAGACAGCAGACAGTAGAACAGTTGGAGTGGGCCGATAGGTGCGAGCTGTTGCGTCGCAACCCGGTCACAGCTGCGAGGATGTTTGACTACAGGTGGCACTGTTTTTTGAAGGAAGTACTCATGTCCCCGGCTCAACCAGTTGGCAAGATTGTAGATTACTTTTATCGAATTGAGTTCCAGCAGCGTGGGTCCCCCCATGTTCATGCGCTGTTTTGGATTGAGGGAGCTCCCCAAATTTATAAAAACACAGACTTAGAAGTTGAAGAGTTTATTGACAAATATGTGACATGTGAGCTACCCTCTGCCGATGACACACTATCTGAAGTTGTGTCATCGGTTCAAACGCATTCGAAACGGCATTCAAAGTCATGTCGCAAAAATCTAACCAAATGCCGTTTCAATTTTCCTAAACCGGTCTCTGCACGCACGTTCATTTGCAAAATCAAAGAATGTGTTTGTCCTAAAAAAAGACCGGGGACAGAGGGTGATGAAAGTTCAGAAAACAGGCCGAAGTGCACCTGTTTTGTCGATGAGGGACCGAAGATGCCAAAGGAGGTTGCGCTGATGTTATTGGAGAGAGTGAAGAGAGCCATGGAGAGGGAGGAGCCTTTTGGTAGCGCAGAAGAGTTGTTTGCCAGTGTGGGCATCAGCCAGGAAGTCTTTGAGGTCGCTTATAGGCGGCTGGAGACTAAGAATAAGGTGGTTTATAGGCGAGGGGTAAACGACACCTGGGTTAACCAGTACAATAGGAACTTGTTGAAGTGTTGGAACGCGAACATGGACATTAGCTTTGTCACTGACGCCTACGCTGTCATCATATACATAATCAAGTACATCACAAAGTCAGAGAGCGAAATGGGTCTGTTATTGAGCAATGCCCTTAACGAAGCTAATAGACTAGGAAATCTCTCTGCTAAAGACGCTTTAAAGAAACTGGGCAGTGTATATTTACACAACAGAGATGTCAGCGCTCAGGAGGCAGTGTATAGGCTAATGAGCATGCATATGAAGGAATGTTCCAGGAAGGTCGTGTTTATTCCAACAGGGAATAACATTGTGCGGATGAGTTTACCCCTCAGCGTGTTGGTGCAAAGGGCTTCCTCAGAGGGTCTTAGGACGGAAAACATGTGGATGACGAGTGTTGTCGAGAGGTATAAGAACAGGCCCGATGATGACGTGTTTGAGGACATGTGCATAGCCACGTTTTGTTCAGAATATCGTGTCCTCTACAAGAATGAAAACTCAGACAATAAAATTGAACTTCAAGGGGGTTTAGGGTTCGTCTTGCGCCGAACGCGAAGTCAGTTTGCCGTCGTTCGCTACATGCGGTTTAAAGTAAACAAACAGGAGGAAGCCCACTTTCAGAGTTTGCTGCAGTTGTTCCTTCCTTATAGAACTGATTTAGAACTCAGGCCGGAAGGCTTTGAGTTCTACAAACAGTTCTATGAGGAAGGCTATGTGCTGGCTGGTGGGACCGTGCAGCCGGTGCAAGACGTCGTTGAGGAAAACAGGGCAAAATTTGAAGTGGACTGTTCCCGATTAGAGCATGCGCAGGAAATCGCGGACATGTTAGGAGGCAATGTCGATGAGGATGCGTGGGGGGACCTTTGTCCCGAACAGCAAGTCGAACACATGGAATGTTTAGAGGAGAGGCGGGAGCAGCAGCAGGGGGAAATTAGGGAAGAGCAGTTAGTTCAATTGGATGAAAATGTCCCCGATTTGTTTGTTGGTGGTAAAGAAGTAGCTCGATTGGAGAGAAACACCAACGTTTTGTCTAGAAGGGAGGGTTTAGCTCTGGTCCATTCTCTCAATGCGACGCAGAGGAGCATATTCGATAGGATTAGGAAATGGTGCCTAGAAAAGGTGATGGGAAAAACCCCAGAACCTTTCCATGTGTTCGTAACTGGTGGGGCAGGTACTGGAAAAAGCCATTTGATTAGAGCTATCCAGTACGAGGCAGGGAGACTATTGTCGCGTCTGTACCAACCAGATGACACCTGCGTACTCTTAACTGCTCCCACAGGCATAGCTGCATACAGTTTACATGCAGCCACAATCCACCACACCTTCAGTATTGGCATACAGGTTAGTTTACCGTATATCCCTCTGGGTGAAGATAAGATAAATTCCTTGAGGGCTCAATTTGGTCACCTACAAATTGTAATCATTGACGAAATTAGTATGGTAGATCATAATCTTTTAGCTTATGTGCATGGCCGCTTAAGGCAAATGAAACAGACGGGGGACTTTTCTCCGTTTGGCAACGTTAGTGTTATAGCTGTTGGTGACTTTTATCAGTTGCCCCCCGTTAAAGGGAGGCCTTTGTACACCATGCAGGTGGGTGTGGACCTCTGGTGTCATTTTAAAAAGGTAGAACTAAAAACAGTGGTGAGGCAAAAAGATAGTGTATTTTCTGAGCTGCTAAATAGACTTAGAGTTCGGTCAAAGCAAACCCCCCTACTGCAAAGCGACATCGATATCCTCAAGTCCCGGGAGACCGGGGAAGAGAGCGCAGCTTTGCATATTTATCCCACAAATAGGCAAACCGGCGAGCACAATCTCAAGCGGTTATTCGCAATCTGTCCCGATTACCTTACAATCGAGGCACAGGATTTCATCAACAGTAGGAAGTCGGGCGAATTAGAGCGCATGGACGGGCATCACGCCAAAACTTCGTACACGTGTTTGGCCACCACTTTGTGTTTGGCTCCGAAAGCACGTGTAATGCTTTGCAAGAATGTTGACGTGGCAGACGGTCTGGTCAATGGCGCATGTGGAACGGTGACTCATATTCAAATTGAAGGAGATGAAGACTTCCCCAAAACAGTCTATGTTAAATTTGACGACCCCAACATAGGCTCCCAAAGGAGGAAGCAACGTTCCCATGCTGCTGTGGAATGCCCGCATTCTACTGCCATTGATCCCGAGGAGGATTCGGCGACAAAACGCGGCGGTTTGCGTCGTCAGTTTCCTCTGAAACTCGCGTGGGCCTGCACTATTCACAAAGTGCAGGGTCTAACTGTAGAGGAGGCTGTCGTGTGTTTACAAAAAGTTTTTGCAGCTGGGCAGGCGTATGTCGCCCTCAGCCGTGTTAGGGATATCTCCGGCCTTGTCATTACAGATTTTGACGAAAAGGCCATTTACTGCAAGGACACCGTCAAGGAGGCATTGGATAGCATGCCCCAATTTCTCCTTGAACAGCCACAGCCTTCATTAGACACTCAGACTTTCTCTTTGTATTTAATGAACGTTCAAAATTTAACCTACCACATAGCTCATTTGGTGTCTTGCACGCAGCATTTACAGCCTAACTGTATTGCTGTCACAGAAACGTGGCTCAGTGCACAATCGTCAACAGACTGCGTCCAAATAGAGGGATACACTTTCCACAGTCGTCCCCGAGCCTTGTGTTACAGCAGCAATGATACCAAATTAGCTGAGATTAGAGCTCTAGAACATGGCGGAGTGGGTCTATATGTTGTGGATAATTCGGACTGTGAGATTCTGCAGGTGCCTGATTTAAATTTGGAGTGTTTAGTGTGCCTGTTTCCCAAAGAGAACATTTTGATGGCAGTAATTTATCGTCCGCCATGTTATCCAAATTCACTTTTTAAATCCAATCTGGTTAAATTACTTGATTGGGCAAATCCTATCTGTAACACAATTGTTATAATGGGTGATTTTAATGAAGACCTTCTTAAACATTCATCAATTTCTAAATTAATGGGCCAAAATGGATTTAGTCAGCATGTAACACAAGAGACTACGGAGCATGGGACATTAATTGACCATGTTTATGTCAAAACAACACAGTATGCTGTGGATTGTGCAGTGGTGTCCACTTATTTCAGTGACCACGAAGCCATCCTGTGTGGTTTTCGTGCTCAAGATGAAGGCGATATGTTTGATTTGGATGTGTTTGCAGATGATTTTGCTGATGGAGGGGGACTTTTGGACGGCGAGTCTAAGATGGAGTAGGGTCAAACAGTCCCTAAACATCATCAAAATGATCTATAAACACGTCGAAATATAACACCTTCATCTCGACCAGGAAAACCACTAGTAAATAGATAATTTATATGACGGACTGAAGGGGACAACATTTAGCTTGTAGATTGTAATGCGTTAGATTTGACAGACGGACTGAGGGGGACAACATTTAGCTTGTAAATGGTTATGCATTAGAATGATTTCCTAGAAATGTGATGTGGAAAAGTTTTTTGCTGCCTGCTTTTTTCTGTTATGTTGGTAAGTATTGTTAGTTTGGTGTTTGTATGTCTTGTGAGCATGTTTTGTTCTGTTTCTTTAAAACGCCACTGGTTCCTGGGTTTTTTCACTCTTGTTTAGTTTCCATTTCAACTCATCTGTCTCACGTTTTGGACTCATGCACCTGTTTCCGCGTCAATTACACCTGTTTTTTCTGTTGGTCCTTCTGGTGTCATCGATTTTTTTCATGCTGTTTCATGCAATACCTCTGCTCTTCTCATGCTGCATGCCTTATAGTTAGTGACTTTTTTTTCATGTCTATAGTTGAGGCTAATTGTTGTTGTTTTTTGTCTCCGCCTTGTGTGCGCCTTTTCTTTGCACCCTTCACGCCACGTCCCGTCACTTTCCTTTGCATAACATACTTCAACCCCAGTCCTCCCTATGTCCCTTGGTTTTATTGTTGGTCCTTATGGTGTCGGTGCATTTTTCCCCTGCTCTGTTCATGCTGTTTCATGCACTTTTTGCTTGCAAGTTTGCATGCTGGGGGACAATGGATCAGCGTTCACGTCGCGTCCCCTGTCAGTACCCACGTTCACCTGGGGAAACCAATGATCCTACCTGTACATGTGTATATTCTCTCAGTTACTGTTTGCATGTCTTGTTTGTATGGGGTTTAAATGTACAGATACCAGGATACAGAGATGGTAGGTAATGTGCAGGTAATGATATATTGACTGGGTGATGGCAGGAAGCACCCGAGGATGTAGAGAATGTATGTATGTGTGTATATATATATATATATATATATATATATATATATATACAGCAGATATTGTTGCATTAGTAATATATATGTATATATATTAATATATATATATATATTACTAATGCAACAATATCTGCTGTTAATACAATTATTACTAATAATAATAATACATAATAGCTGCTTCTACTACAACTGTGATTGGGACACTAATTTACCATGTTTATGTACCCCACCCCCCCGTCTTGTTTGTACCTCTCGCTGTATAGAAGGAGAGAACGTGATGCTGCGGAGCAGGAGCAATCCATACGGGGAAGAAACGAGAGACAGCAGCGTGTGCAACCCGGAAGAGAGTGAGAGGCAGACGCAGACAACGGGAAGGCTGAAAAGCAACACGCAAAAGACCTTAGTTTATTGAAAAATTAAACAAGTCTACACTACTTATTATTATTCTTTATTATTATTCCGCTCCTTCGCACCCCTAATTTGTCAAAATAAGTCAAAATTGTGCTCCAGAGCCCCCTAGGAAAAAACACAGACTAAACTGCTTGTAACTTCTGTTAGGAATATCGTGGAGACATGAAACAAAGACCTTTATGTAGGTCTGACTTAGACCAGCACGGCTTGGCAGCGGCCGAAGGCGGACCCGACCAACGCTGCTTGCAGCTTTAATTATTATTCTTTCTTTCTTCCGCACCGATACTCGCATATGCGCTGTATTTTGACCCACTGACCATGCCTCAAAGCACACCAAATTTGACACACGCGTCGGTGAGGAGTTTCTTCCCAACATATTAGGGAGCCGAACCAGAAAAATCAAAATTGCTCGATAGCGCCCCCTAGGAAAAGACAAAAAATGGATTGCTTGTAACTTCCGGTAGGAATGTCGTAGAGACATGAAACAAAATCCTCTATGTAGAACTGACCTAGACCTAAATTCCCCATCAGAAACTCCTATACCTAAAATCAACAGAAATTTTGCAAAACCCTTTCAAAGCAAAATTTTCACCAAAAATGCTCTTTTTGCCTCTTTGAGCTGTAATTTGACCCCCTTAAAATGCTTCAAAACTCACCAAACTTGGCAGACACATCAGGACTGGCAGAAATTGTGATCTAATGAAAAAAAAAAATTCTAAAACTCAAAATTGCGCTCTACAAAATTTTTGGAATGAAACACAGAAAAAACTGCTTCTAGGAAGAAAACACAGACAAAACTGCCTGTAACTTCCGGTAGGAATGTCGGAAAGGCATGAAACAAAAACTTCTATGTAGGTCTTACTTAGACCTACATTTTAATAATTGACAGCTAGCAGAAAAAATCAACAGGAAGTTGGCAATTACCCCTTCAAAATAAAAGTTTTCGTGAAAACCCGTCACCTTTTTCAAATCGAAACTCCTCCCAGTGCGTTTGTCGTTTCGGCTTCAAACTCGCACAGGAGAGAGATTGAACCCTTTTAAAAAAAGTGGTCGGACAAAATTGTGATAAGTTTTAAGGGTTTGATTTTATGCGCCTTCAAAGATCCCCTGCGCAAATTTTCCTCAAAAAGATAATTTTTACCTCTTTGAGCTGTAATTTGACCCCCTTAAAATGCTTCAAAACACACCAAACTTGGCACACACATCAGGACTGGCAACAATTGCGAGCTGATAAAAAAACCAAACCCCAAAACTCAAAATTGTGCTCTAGCGCCCCCTAGGAATACAACACAGACAAACTACTCCTAGGAAGAAAACAAAGACAAAACTGCTTGTAACTTCCGGTAGGAATGTCGTAGAGACATGAAACAAAAACCACTATGTAGGTCTGACTTAGACCTACATTTGAATAATTAACATACTTTGGCAAAAATCAACAGGGAGCTTGATATTTTCACTTCAATACAACAACTGCATTACTTTCACGATGCATTAAATAGTGTCACCAAGGCTTCTCCTGCCGTGGGGCTCGGGGACAGCAACCCAAGGCGCGCTCGCACCTTCGCACCCTAATTTGACCCCCTTAACATGCTTCAAAACTCACCAAAATTGACACACACGTCGGTATGGAGCGGCAGACCAACTTATTAAGCAACCAAAACCCAAAAATTAAAATTGCAAGCTAGCGCCCCCTAGGAAGAGACAAAAACAGACTGCTTGTAACTTCCGTTAGGAATGTCGTAGAGACATGAAACAAAAACCTCTGTGTAGGTCTGACTTAGACCTACATTTCCAATAAACACTTCTGTACCTAAAATCAACAGGAAGTTAGCAAAAACCCCTTCAAAACAAAATCTTCGCAAAATATGCCTGTTTTGCCTCTTTGAACTGAAATTTGACACCCTTAAAATGCTTCAAAGTGCAAGTTAAAGCTATACAATGCCAAGCGAAAGCCATTTATCAACAACATCCAGAAACGCAAATCTATAATTTGACCCCCTTAACATGCTTCAAAACTCACCAAATTTTACACACACATCAGGACTGGTGAAAATTGCCATCCAATAAAAAAACCAAACCCCAAAAATGAAAATTGTGCTCTAGCGCCCCCTAGGAAAATAAACTGATAAAACTGCTTATAAATTCTCTTAGGAATGTCGTAGAGTGATGAAACAAAAACTTCTATGGAGGTCTGACTAAGATCGGGACTCGGGACACGGCGGCGGCGGCGGCGGCCAACGGCGGACCCGACCAACGCTGCTTGCAGCTTTAATTATTATTCTTCCGCACCGTCGCGCCCCAATATCACCCCTTTAACATATTCCAAAACTCACCAAAGTTGACTCACGCGTCGGTCTACCGTGACACCACAACATATTAAGCAACCAAACCCCAAAAATGAAAAATGCGCGCTAGCGCCCCCTACGAAAAAAAAAAAACAGACTGCTTGTAACTTCCGGTAGGAATGTCGTAGAGACATGAAACAAAATCCTCTATGTAGAACTGACCTAGACCTAAATTCCCCATCAGAAACTCCTATACCTAAAATCAACAGAAATTTTGCAAAACCATTTCAAAGCAAAATTTTCGCCAAAAAACGCTATTTTTGCCTCTTTGAGCTGCAATTTGACCCCCTTAAAATGCTTCAAAACTCACCAAACTTGGAACACACATCAGGACTGGCAGAAATTGTGATCTAATGAAAAAAAAAAAAAAAAAATCTCAAAATTGTGCTCTAGCGCAATTTTTCAATAAAACACAGAAAAAACTGCTTCCAGGAAGAAACCACAGACAAAACTGCTTGTAACTTCGGGTAGGAATGCCGGAAAGACATGAAACAAAAACTTCTATGTAGGTCTCATTAAGACCTACATTTTAGTAATTGACAGCTAGCAGAAATAATCAACAGGAAGTTGGCAATTACCCCTTCAAAATAAAAGTTTTGTAAAAACCCGTCACCTTTTTCAAATCGAAACTCCTCCCAGTGCGTTTGTCGTTTCGGCTTCAAACTCGCACAGGAGAGAGATTGAACCCTTTTAAAAAAAGTGGTCGGACAAAATTGTGATAAGTTCTAAGGTTTTGATTTTACGCGCCTTCAAAGAACCCCTGCGCAAATTTTCCCAAAAAATATCATTTTTACCTCTTTGAGCTGTAATTTGACCCCCTTAAAATGCTTCAAAACTCACCAAACTTGGCACACACATCAGGACTGGCAAAAACTGCGATCTAGTGAAAAAACCAAACCCCAAAACTCAAAATTGTGCTCTAGCGCCCCCTAGGAATACAACACAGACAATACCCTAATTTGACCCCCTTAACATGCTTCAAAACTCACCAAAGTTGACACACACGTCGGTACGGTGTCCCTCCCCAACATATTAAGTAACCAAACCCCAAAAATGAAAATTGCGCGCTAGCGCCCCCTAGCAAAAAACAAAAACAAACCGCTTGTAACTTCCGTCAGGAATGTCGTAGAGACATGAAACAAAAACCTCTGTGTAGGTCTGACTAAGACCTACATTTCCAATAAAAAATGTCTATACCCAAAATCAACAGAAATCTTGCAAAAACTCATTCAAAGCAAAATTTTCGCAAAAAAATGCTATTTTTGCCTCTTTGAGCTGCAATTTGACCCCCTTAAAATGCTTCAAAACTCACCAAACTTGGCACACACATCAGGACTGGCAGAAATTGCGATCTAGTGAAAAAACCAAACCTTAAAACTCAAAATTGCGCTCTATTGCAATTTTTGAAAAAAACACAGAAAAACTGCTCCTAGGAAGAGGAAACGGATAAAACTGCTTGTAACTTCTGGTAGGAACGTCGGACAGACATGAAACAAAAACCTCAATGTAGGTCTCACTTAGACCTACATTTTGATGATTGGCATCTTTCAGTTGAAATCAACAGGAAGTTGGCAATTACCCCTTCAAAATAAAAGTTTTGTAAAAAGCCGTCAGCTTTTTCCAGAAAAAACTGCTTGTAACTTCTGTTAGGAATGTCGTAGAGACATGAAACAAAGACCTCTATGTAGGTCTGACTAAGATCGGGACTCGGGGCACGGCGGCGGCGGCCAACGGCGGACCCGACCAACGCTGCTTGCAGCTTTAATTATTATTCTTTCTTTCTTTCTTCCGCACCGTCGCGCCCCAATTTCACCCTCTTAACATATTTCAAAACTCACCAAATTTGACACACACGTCGGTCTTTCATGCCTTCCCAACATATTAGGGAGCCAAATCATAAAAATCAAAATTGCGCAATAGCGCCCCCTAGGAAGAAAAAAAAAAGAGACTGCTTGTAACTTCCGTTAGGAATGTCGTAGAGACATGAAACAAAAACCTCTATGTAGGTCTGACTTCGGCCTAAATTTCATAATTGTATATTCTAGGGCAAAAATATACAGAAATTTTGCAAAAACCCATTCAAAGCAAAATTTTCACAAAAAATGCTATTTTTGCCTCTTTGAGCTGTAATTTGACCCCCTTAGAATGCTTCAAAACTCACCAAACTTAGCAGACACATCAGGACTGGCAGAAATTGTGATTTAATGAAAAAAAAAAATCATAAAACTCAAAATTGCGCTCTACAAAATTTTTTGAATGAAACACAGAAAAAACTGCTTCTAGGAAGAAAACACAGACAAAACTGCTTGTAACTTCCGGTAGGAATGTCGGAAAGACATGAAACAAAAACTTCTATGTAGGTCTTACTTAGACCTACATTTTAATAATTGACAGCTAGCAGAAATAATCAACAGGAAGTTGGCAATTACCCCTTCAAAATAAAAGTTTTCGTGAAAACCCGTCACCTTTTTCAAATCGAAACTCCTCCCAGTGCGTTTGTCGTTTCGGCTTCAAACTCGCACAGGAGAGAGATTGAACCCTTTTAAAAAAAGTGGTCGGACAAAATTGTGATAAGTTCTCCGGTTTTGATTTTACGCGCCTTCAAAGACGCCCTGCGCAAAGTTTCCTAAAAAATGTCATTTTTGCCTCTTTGGGCTGTAATTTGACCCCCTTAAAATGCTTCAAAACTCACCAAACTTGGCACACACATCAGGACTGGCAACAATTGCGAGCTGATAAAAAAACCAAACTCCAAAACTCAAAATTGTGCTCTAGCGCCCCCTAGGAATACAACACAGACAAACTGCTCCTAGGAAGAAAACAAAGACAAAACTGCTTGTAACTTCCGGTAGGAATGTCGTAGAGACATGAAACAAAAACCACTATGTAGGTCTGACTTAGACCTACATTTGAATAATTAACATACTTTGGCAAAAATCAACAGGAAGCTAGATATTTTCACTTCAATACAACAACTGCATTACTTTCACAATGCATTAAATAGTGGCAGCAAGGCTTCTCCTGCCGTGGGGCTCGGGGACAGCAACCCAAGGCGCGTTCGCGCCTTCGCACCCTAATTTGACCCCCTTAACATGCTTCAAAACTCACCAAAATTGACACACACATCGGTATGGAGCAGCAGACCAACTTATTAAGCAACCAAACCCCAAAAATGAAAATTGCGCGCTAGCGCCCCCTAGGAAGAGACAAAAAACAGACTGCTTGTAACTTCCGTTAGGAATGTCAGAGACAAAAAACAGACTGCTTGTAACTTCCGTTAGGAATGTCGTAGAGACATGAAACAAAAACCTCTGTGTAGGTCTGACTAAGACCTACATTTCCAATAAAAAATGTCTATACCCAAAATCAACAGAAATTTTGCAAAAACTCATTCAAAGCAACATTTACGCAAAAAACGCTATTTTTGCCTCTTTGAGCTTTAATTTGACCCCCTTAAAATGCTTCAAAACTCACCAAACTTGGCACACACATCAGGACTGACAGAAATTGCGATCTAGTGAAAAAACCAAACCTTAAACCTCAAAATTGCGCTCTATTGCAATTTTTGAAAAAAACACAGAAACACTGCTCCTAGGAAGAGGAAACGGATACAACTGCTTGTAACTTCTGGTAGGAACGTCGGACAGACATGAAACAAAAACCTCTGTGTAGGTGTGACTTAGACCTACATTTTGATAGGTGGCATCTTTCAGTTAAAATCAACAGGAAGTTGGCAATTACCCCTTCAAAATAAAAGTTTTGTAAAAAGCCGTCACCTTTTTCCAGACAAAACTGCTTGTAACTTCTGTTAGGAATGTCGTAGAGACATGAAACAAAGACCTCTATGTTGGTCTGACTAAGATCAAGACTCGGGGCACGGCGGCGGCGGCGGCGGCCAACGGCGGACCCGACCAACGCTGCTTGCAGCTTTAATTATTATTATTCTTTCTTTCTTTCTTTCTTTATTCCGCAGCGTCGCGCCCCAACATCACCCCCTTAACATGCTTCAAAACTCACCAAAGTTGACACACACGTCGGTCTACCGTGACACCACAACATATTAAGCAACCAAACCCCAAAAATTAAAATTGCGCTCTAGCGCCCCCTAAAAGGAAACAAAAAACAGACTGCTTGTAACTTCCGTTAGGAATGTCGTAGAGACATGAAACAAAAACCTCTGTGTAGGTCTGACTTATACCTAAATTCCATAATTGTATCTTCTGGGGCCAAAATCAACAAAAAAATTTCAAAAACCCTTTCAAAGCCAAATTTTCACAAAAAATGCAATTTTTGCCTCTTTGAGCTGCAATTTGCCCCCCTTGAAATACTTCAAAACTCACCAAACTTGGCAGACACATCAGGACTGGCAGAAATTGCGATCTAATGAAAAAAAAAAAAAAAAAAACTCAAAATTGCGCTGTAGCGCAATTTTTTTAATAAAACACAGAAAAAACTGCTTCCAGGAAGAAAACACGGACAAAACTGCTTGTAACTTCCGGTAGGAATGTCGGAAAGACATGAAACAAAAACTTCTAGGTAGGTCTGACTTAGACCTACATTTCGATAATCGACATCCTTCGGCAAAAATCAACAGGAAGTTAAAAATTGCCCCTTCAAAATAAAAGTTTTGTGGAAACCCGTCACCTTTTTCAAATCGAAACTCCTCCCAGTGCGTTTGTCGTTTCGGCTTCAAACTCGCACAGGAGAGAGATTGAACCCTTTTAAAAAAAGTGGTCGAACAAATTTTTGATAAGTTCTCCGGTTTGGATTTTAAGCGCCTTCAAAAAACCTCTGCGCAAAGTTTCCTAAAAAATGTCTTTTTTGCCTCTTTAAACTGTAATTTGACCTACTTAAAATGCTTCAAAGTGCAAGTTAAAGCCCTACTATGCCAAGCAAAAGCCATTTATCAACAACATCCAGAATTGTCGATCTGTAATTTCACCCCCTTAACATGCTTCAAAACTCACCAAATTTTACACACATATCAGGACTGGCAAAAACTGCCATCTAATAAAAAACCAAACCCCAAAAATCTAAATTGCGCTTAGCGCCCCCTAGGAAAAAACCCAGACAAAACTGCATGTAACTTCTGTTAGAAATGTCGTAGAGACATGAAATAAAAACCTCAATGTTGGTTTGACTAAGATCGGGACCCGGGACACGGCGGCGGCGGCCAACGGCGGACCCGACCAACGCTGCTTGCAGCTTTAATTATTATTATTCCGCAGCTTCGAACCCTAATTTGACCCACTGACCATGCTTCAAAACTCACCAAATTTGGCACACACATCGGTAAGGCTTGGCAAAAACACATATTAAGCAACCAAACCCCAAAAATGAAAAATGCGCGCTAGCGCCCCCTACGAAAAAAAAAAAAAAAAATGCTTGTAACTTCCGGTAGGAATGTCGTAGAGACATGAAACAAAATCCTCTATGTAGAACTGACCTAGACCTAAATTCCCCATCAGAAACTCCTATACCTAAAATCAACAGAAATTTTGCAAAACCCTTTCAAAGCAAAATTTTCGCCACAAAACGCTATTTTTGCCTCTTTGAGCTGCAATTTGACCCCCTTAAAATGCTTCAAAACTCACCAAACTTGGAACACACATCAGGACTGGCAGAAATTGTGATCTAATGAAAAAAAAAAAAAAAAAATCTCAAAATTGTGCTCTAGCGCAATTTTTCAATAAAACACAGAAAAAACTGCTTCCAGGAAGAAACCACAGACAAAACTGCTTGTAACTTCGGGTAGGAATGCCGGAAAGACATGAAACAAAAACTTCTATGTAGGTCTCATTAAGACCTACATTTTAGTAATTGACAGCTAGCAGAAATAATCAACAGGAAGTTGGCAATTACCCCTTCAAAATAAAAGTTTTGTAAAAACCCGTCACCTTTTTCAAATCGAAACTCCTCCCAGTGCGTTTGTCGTTTCGGCTTCAAACTCGCACAGGAGAGAGATTGAACCCTTTTAAAAAAAGTGGTCGGACAAAGTTGTGATAAGTTCTAAGGTTTTGATTTTACGCGCCTTCAAAGAACCCCTGCGCAAATTTTCCCAAAAAATATCATTTTTACCTCTTTGAGCTGTAATTTGACCCCCTTAAAATGCTTCAAAACTCACCAAACTTGGCACACACATCAGGACTGGCAAAAATTGCGATCTACTGAAAAAACCAAACCCCAAAACTCAAAATTGTGCTCTAGCGCCCCCTAGGAATACAACACAGACAATACCCTAATTTGACCCCCTTAACATGCTTCAAAACTCACCAAAGTTGACACACACGTCGGTACAGTGTCCCTCCCCAACTTATTAAGCAACCAAACCCCAAAAATTAAAATTGCGCGCTAGCGCCCCCTAGCAAAAAACAAAAACACACCGCTTGTAACTTCCGTCAGGAATGTCGTAGAGACATGAAACAAAAACCTCTGTGTAGGTCTGACTAAGACCTACATTTCCAATAAAAAATGTCTATACCCAAAATCAACAGAAATCTTGCAAAAACTCATTCAAAGCAAAATTCTCGCAAAAAAATGCTATTTTTGCCTCTTTGAGCTGCAATTTGACCCCCTTAAAATGCTTCAAAACTCACCAAACTTGGCACACACATCAGGACTGGCAGAAATTGCGATCTAGTGAAAAAACCAAACCTTAAAACTCAAAATTGCGCTCTATTGCAATTTTTGAAAAAAACACAGAAAAACTGCTCCTAGGAAGAGGAAACGGATAAAACTGCTTGTAACTTCTGGTAGGAACGTCGGACAGACATGAAACAAAAACCTCAATGTAGGTCTCACTTAGACCTACATTTTGATGATTGGCATCTTTCAGTTGAAATCAACAGGAAGTTGGCAATTACCCCTTCAAAATAAAAGTTTTGTAAAAAGCCGTCAGCTTTTTCCAGAAAAAACTGCTTGTAACTTCTGTTAGGAATGTCGTAGAGACATGAAACAAAGACCTCTATGTTGGTCTGACTAAGATCGGGACTCGGGACACGGCGGCGGCGGCGGCGGCCAACGGCGGACCCGACCAACGCTGCTTGCAGCTTTAATTATTATTATTCTTCCGCAACTTCGAACCATAATTTGACCCACTGACCATGCTCCAAAACTCACCAAATTTGGCACACACATCGGTAAGGCTTGGCAAAAACACATATTAAGCAACCAAACCCCAAAAATGAAAAATGCGCGCTAGCGCCCCCTACGAAAAAAAAAAAACAGACTGCTTGTAACTTCCGTTAGGAATGTCGTAAAGACATGGAACAAAAACCTCTATGTAGGTCTGACTTAGACCTAGATTCCCCATCAGAAACGCCTATACCTAAAATCAACAGAAATTTGGCAAAAACCCATTCAAAGCAAAATTTTCGCTAAAAAATGCTATTTTTGCCTCTTTGAGCTGCAATTTGACCCCCTTAAAATGCTTCAAAACTCACCAAACTTGGCACACACATCAGGACTGGCAGAAATTGTGATCTAATGAAAAAAAAAAATAAAAAAACTCAAAATTGTGCTCTAGCGCAATTTTTCAATAAAACACAGAAAAAACTGCTTCCAGGAAGAAACCACAGACAAAACTGCTTGTAACTTCGGGTAGGAATGCCGGAAAGACATGAAACAAAAACTTCTATGTAGGTCTCATTAAGACCTACATTTTAGTAATTGACAGCTAGCAGAAATAATCAACAGGAAGTTGGCAATTACCCCTTCAAAATAAAAGTTTTGTAAAAACCCGTCACCTTTTTCAAATCGAAACTCCTCCCAGTGCGTTTGTCGTTTCGGCTTCAAACTCGCACAGGAGAGAGATTGAACCCTTTTAAAAAAAGTGGTCGGACAAAGTTGTGATAAGTTCTAAGGTTTTGATTTTACGCGCCTTCAAAGAACCCCTGCGCAAATTTTCCAAAAAAATATCATTTTTACCTCTTTGAGCTGTAATTTGACCCCCTTAAAATGCTTCAAAACTCACCAAACTTGGCACACACATCAGGACTGGCAACAATTGCGAGTTAATGAAAAAACCAAACCCAAAAACTCAAAATTGTGCTCTAGCGCCCCCTAGGAATACAACACAAACAATACCCTAATTTGACCCCCTTAACATGCTTCAAAACTCACCAAAGTTGACAAACACGTCGGTACGGTGTCCCTCCCCAACATATTAAGCAACCAAACCCCAAAAATGAAAATTGCGCGCTAGCGCCCCCTAGCAAAAAACAAAAACAAATCGCTTGTAACTTCCGTCAGGAATGTCGTAGAGACATGAAACAAAAACCTCTGTGTAGGTCTGACTTAGACCTACATTTCCAATAAAAAATGTCTATACCCAAAATCAACAGAAATCTTGCAAAAACTCATTCAAAGCAAAATTTTCGCAAAAAAATGCTATTTTTGCCTCTTTGAGCTGCAATTTGACCCCCTTAAAATGCTTCAAAACTCACCAAACTTGGCACACACATCAGGACTGGCAGAAATTGCGATCTAGTGAAAAAACCAAACCTTAAAACTCAAAATTGCGCTCTATTGCAATTTTTGAAAAAAACACAGAAAAACTGCTCCTAGGAAGAGGAAACGGATAAAACTGCTTGTAACTTCTGGTAGGAACGTCGGACAGACATGAAACAAAAAACTCTATGTAGGTCTCACTTACACCTACATTTTGATGATTGGCATCTTTCAGTTGAAATCAACAGGAAGTTGGCAATTACCCCTTCAAAATAAAAGTTTTGTAAAAAGCCGTCACCTTTGTCCAGACAAAACTGCTTGTAACTTCTGTTAGGAATGTCGTAGAGACATGAAACAAAGACCTCTATGTTGGTCTGACTAAGATCGGGACTCGGGACACGGCGGAGGCGGCGGCGGCCAACGGCGGACCCGACCAACGCTGCTTGCAGCTTTAATTATTATTATTATTCTTCCGCAACTTCGAACCATAATTTGACCCACTGACCATGCTCCAAAACTCACCAAATTTGGCACACACATCGGTAAGGCTTGGCAAAAACACATATTAAGCAACCAAACCCCAAAAATGAAAAATGCGCGCTAGCGCCCCCTACGAAAAAAAAAAAACAGACTGCTTGTAACTTCCGTTAGGAATGTCGTAAAGACATGGAACAAAAACCTCTATGTAGGTCTGACTTAGGCCTAGATTCTCCATCAGAAACGCCTATACCTAAAATCAACAGAAATTTGGCAAAAACCCATTCAAAGCAAAATTTTCGCTAAAAAATGCTATTTTTGCCTCTTTGAGCTGCAATTTGACCCCCTTAAAATGCTTCAAAACTCACCAAACTTGGCACACACATCAGGACTGGCAGAAATTGTGATCTAATGAAAAAAAAAAATAAAAAAACTCAAAATTGTGCTCTAGCGCAATTTTTCAATAAAACACAGAAAAAACTGCTTCCAGGAAGAAACCACAGACAAAACTGCTTGTAACTTCGGGTAGGAATGCCGGAAAGACATGAAACAAAAACTTCTATGTAGGTCTCATTAAGACCTACATTTTAGTAATTGACAGCTAGCAGAAATAATCAACAGGAAGTTGGCAATTACCCCTTCAAAATAAAAGTTTTGTAAAAACCCGTCACCTTTTTCAAATCGAAACTCCTCCCAGTGCGTTTGTCGTTTCGGCTTCAAACTCGCACAGGAGAGAGATTGAACCCTTTTAAAAAAAGTGGTCGGACAAAGTTGTGATAAGTTCTAAGGTTTTGATTTTACGCGCCTTCAAAGAACCCCTGCGCAAATTTTCCAAAAAAATATCATTTTTACCTCTTTGAGCTGTAATTTGACCCCCTTAAAATGCTTCAAAACTCACCAAACTTGGCACACACATCAGGACTGGCAAAAATTGCGATCTAGTGGAAAAACCAAACCCCAAAACTCAAAATTGTGCTCTAGCGCCCCCTAGGAATACAACACAGACAATACCCTAATTTGACCCCCTTAACATGCTTCAAAACTCACCAAAGTTGACACACACGTCGGTGCGGTGTCCTTTCCCAACATATTAAGCAACCAAACCCCAAAAATGAAAATTGCCCGCTAGCGCCCCCTAGCAAAAAACAAAAACAAACCGCTTGTAACTTCCGTTAGGAATATCGTAGAGACATGAAACAAAAACCTCTGTGTAGGTCCGACTAAGACCTACATTTCCAATAAAAAATGTCTATACCCAAAATCAACAGAAATCTTGCAAAAACTCATTCAAAGCAAAATTTTCGCAAAAAAATGCTATTTTTGCCTCTTTGAGCTGCAATTTGACCCCCTTAAAATGCTTCAAAACTCACCAAACTTGGCACACACATCAGGACTGGCAGAAATTGCAATCTAGTGAAAAAACCAAAAGTTAAAATTCAAAATTGCACTCTATTGCAATTTTTGAAAAAAACACAGAAAAACTGCTCCTAGGAAGAGGAAACGGATAAAACTGCTTGTAACTTCTGGTAGGAACGTCGGACAGACATGAAACAAAAACCTCTATGTAGGTCTCACTTAGACCTACATTTTGATGATTGGCATCTTTCAGTTGAAATCAACAGGAAGTTGGCAATTACCCCTTCAAAATAAAAGTTTTGTAAAAAGCCGTCACCTTTTTCCTGACAAAACTGCTTGTAACTTCTGTTAGGAATGTCGTAGAGACATGAAACAAAGACCTCTATGTTGGTCTGACTAAGATCGGGACTCGGGACACGGCGGCGGCGGCGGCGGCCAACGGCGGACCCGACCAACGCTGCTTGCAGCTTTAATTATTATTATTATTATTAGGGTCCGCCCTGCAATGGCAAAGGACATCCATGTCCTTTGCCATGCAAGGACCCTATTGAATCTGTAGCGTTTTATTATTAGGGTCCGCCCTGCAATGGCAAAGGACATCCATGTCCTTTGCCATGCAAGGACCCTATTGAATCTGCTGCGTTTATTAGGGTCCGCCCTGCAATGGCAAAGGACATCCATGTCCTTTGCCATGCAAGGACCCTATTGAATCTGCTGCGTTTTATTATTATTAGGGTCCGCCCTGCAATGGCAAAGGACATCCATGTCCTTTGCCATGCAAGGACCCTATTGAATCTGTAGCGTTTTATTATTATTCTTATTAGGGTCCGCCCTGCAATGGCAAAGGACATCCATGTCCTTTGCCATGCAAGGACCCTATTGAATCTGTAGCGTTTTATTATTATTCTTATTAGGGTCCGCCCTGCAATGGCAAAGGACATCCATGTCCTTTGCCATGCAAGGACCCTATTGAATCTGTAGCGTTTTATTATTATTATTATTCTTTATTATTATTCTTCCGCACCGTCGCGCCCCAATATCACCCCTTTAACATATTCCAAAACTCACCAAAGTTGACACACGCGTCGGTCTACCGTGACACCACAACATATTAAGCAACCAAACCCCAAAAATGAAAATTGCGCGCTAGCGCCCCCTAGGAAGAGACAAAAAACAGACTGCTTGTAACTTCCGTTAGGAATGTCATAGAGACATGAAACAAAAACCTCTGTGTAGGTCTGACTTAGACCTACATTTCCAATAAAAAATGTCTATACCCAAAATCAACAGAAATTTTGCAAAAACTCGTTCAAAGCAAAATTTTCACAAAAAATGCTATTTTTGCCTCTTTGAGCTGCAATTTGACCCCCTTAAAATGCTTCAAAACTCACCAAACTTGGCACACACATCAGGACTTGCAGAAATTACAATCTACTGAAAAAAAAAATTTATAAAACTCAAAATTGCGCTCTAGCGCAATTTTTCAATAAAACACAGAAAAAACAGCTTCCAGGAAGAAAACTCAGACAAAACTGCTTGTAACTTCTGGTAGGAATGCCGTAAACACATGAAACAAAAACTTCTATCAAGGTCTCACTTAGACGTACATTTCGATAACTGACATTCTTCGGCAAAAATCAACAGGAAGTTAAAAATTGCCCCTTCAAAATAAAAGTTTTGTGAAAACCCGTCACCTTTTTCAAATCGAAACTCCTCCCAGTGCGTTTGTCGTTTCGGCTTCAAACTCGCACAGGAGGGACATTGAACCCTTTTAAAAAAAGTGGTCGAACAAATTTTTGATAAGTTCTCCGGTTTGGATTTTACGCGCCTTCAAAAAACCCCTGCGCAAAGTTTCCTAAAAAATGTCTTTTTCGCCTCTTTAAACTGTAATTTGACCTACTTAAAATGCTTCAAAGTGCAAGTTAAAGCCCTACTATGCCAAGCAAATGCCATTTATCAACAACATCCAGAATTGTCGATCTGTAATTTCACCCCCTTAACATGCTTCAAAACTCACCAAATTTTACACACATATCAGGACTGGCAAAAACTGCCATCCAATAAAAAACCAAACCCCAAAAATAAAAATTAAGCTTAGCGCCCCCTAGGAAAAAATACAGACAAAACTGCTTGTAAATTCTGTTAGGAATGTCGTAGAGTGATGAAACAAAAACTTCTATGGAGGTCTGACTAAGATCAGGACTCGGGACACGGCGGCGGCGGCCAACGGCGGACCCGACCAACGCTGCTTGCAGCTTTAATTCTTATTATTATTCTTTCTTTCTTCCGCACCGATACTCGCCTATGCGCTGTATTTTGACCCACTGACCATGCCTCAAAGCACACCAAATTTGACACACGCGTCGGTGAGGAGTTTCTTCCCAACATATTAGGGAGCCGAACCAGAAAAATCAAAATTGCGCTCTAGCGCCCCCTAGGAAAAGACAAAAAATGGATTGCTTGTAACTTCCGGTAGGAATGTCGTAGAGACATGAAACAAAATCCCCTATGTAGAACTGACCGAGACCTAAATTCCCCATCAGAAACTCCTATACCTAAAATCAACAGAAATTTTGCAAAACCCTTTCAAAGCAAAATTTTCGCCAAAAATGCTATTTTTGCCTCTTTGAGCTGTAATTTGACCCCCTTAAAATGCTTCAAAACTCACCAAACTTGGCAGACACATCAGGACTGGCAGAAATTGTGATCTAATGAAAAAAAAAATTTCTAAAACTCAAAATTGCGCTCTACAAAATTTTTGGAATGAAACACAGAAAAAACTGCTTCTAGGAAGAAAACACAGACAAAACTGCTTGTAACTTCCGGTAGGAATGTCGGAAAGACATGAAACAAAAACTTCTATGTAGGTCTTACTTAGACCTACATTTTAATAATTGACAGCTAGCAGAAATAATCAACAGGAAGTTGGCAATTACCCCTTCAAAATAAAAGTTTTCGTGAAAACCCGTCACCTTTTTCAAATCGAAACTCCTCCCAGTGC